>NW_027532172.1:4104011-4126524 GCF_008692635.1 Crocuta crocuta | reverse complement strand
GGAGGGGTGGACCCCCGCCTGCACAGTGCACGTTAGCATGGTACTGGACCCCTCACAGGCCACCCTTAGCCCTGCCCGGCCCGTCTCCACCCCAACATCCTAAGCCACAGCCCCTTGCTTCATGCCACTCTCTTACCCTCCTGCTGCCCCAGCCCCGTGTCCTGTGCTCACATCCGCCCCACGCAGAGCACCGGCCTTTACTCACATGGCTTCCGCCCCGTGTCCAGTTCCAAGGTCCCACAGCGCATGCTCCGTGTGCCACACCAGCTCTCACCCCTCTCCATCCGCACCAGCCTCCTAGCTGCACCTGAGAAAGCAATCTCACCCATCGATAGTTGTATAAATGCAAATGCGTATCTGCAGCACAGAGGAGATCAGAGGGCACTGAGGCAAGAGCCTGTCTTAGCTTTCTGGTCTGGTGTGAGATCTTGTGTGAAACGTCATAGGTGGTTCTGTGTTGTTAAAATTACCCTTGACAGCAAATGTGCAAGGAGGCCTTGAAGATCTCAGTCTTGAAGTCTCAGTGTTTCTATGTCATGTAAAGATTACCGTTAGCCCTTTGTTCTCCTAAGAATATTCTATTTTTAATTTTTTCTATTTTATTTTTTAATTAAAAAAACTTTAAATGTTCTTTTTATTTATTTTGTGAGAGAAAGCACAAGCGAGCACAAGCAGGGGAGGGGCAGAGAGAGAGAGGGAGAGACAGAATCCCAAGCAGACTCTGCACTGTCAGCACACAGCCCGACGTGGGGCTCGAACTCACGAATGGCGAGATCATGACCAGAGCTGAAATCAAGAGTCAGAGGCTTTACCAACTGAGCCACCCAGGCGCCCCAGAATATTCTTTTTAAATGTTTTTTAATTTTGAGACAGAAAGAGCGCGGGAGCGCGAGTCAGGAAAGGGCAGAGAGAGAGAGGGAAACAGAGGATCCGAAGCGGGCTCCACACTGACAGCAGAGAGCCTGATGCAAGGCTCAAATACACGAATCATGAGATCAAGATATGAGCCAAAGTCGGGTGCTTAACCCACTAAGCTACCCAGCCGCCCCATCTACTAAGAATCTTTTAATTGGAAAATTCTGCATTCTTAAATGATGTAAGTATTTGAACACAAGCACTTAAGAATGTGAGAAAGTCTGCCACGTTTACATTAACATAGGCTAAATGTCTTCCCTGTATCATGAGTAACATCATTTACCTGATCTTCCAGAGACTTCTGAGTTTCTGGGGTTGGTGGGGGGGATGTCAAGGCCTGGGAAAAGGCACATAAGCTCAGCAGGCCTGAAGATAGTCAGCGATTCACGTTCCTCAGACCAGCCCCGAAGGTCTCGCTGAATTGGTCTGGGCATCAGATTTCTAAAAACTCCTCAAGCGATTCCAAGGCCTGGTTATGGTGGAGACAGGGAGGCTGAAAGGGAAAACAGGGCAGGTCCTGGTCAGCAATCACAGAGTCAGAGCCAGAGGTGATCCCCCACTCCCAGTGCTGTGCTCCAATCAACCAGGCTTACAGACGCTATTTTTGGGGAATCAGTCCTAAGATGGTCCGGTAGCATTCACCAGCAGGGTGTGGAGAAGGCAGGGGATAGTGTGGGAGAGAGGAAGGGTGGGAGGGGCGAGGCGGGATGGGGTTGCTGGAGTTGAGGTCCCCTGCAGGGAAGGGCTTCCGGTTACAGATTGGAGAGTGAAGCTCGGGATTAACAGGCCCCCTTGATATTCATCCCACTCTGGCGGGAAGCCAAGCCTCTCCAGTTCCGGTAAATTGTCCTGAAGCAGAACGAACATTCTGAAGATATGCACATTCCACAAAATAACAAAATTTTTCTGCAGTAAATTTTTTTATTTAATGAAAGTGAGCACTATTAGGATTAAACAAAGAGGATTTAACCATGTTCTTGGCTGGTTGGAGAGAGAATAAAACACTGCTTAGAGAGTGAAAGGTATTTTATGGTGTTTTCGTCCCCAGCTAGAGAACTGGGGACTGGCCATGACTTCACCACCAAACCCCCCAGCTCACCTCCTAATGGCTCCTGGAAAGCCAGTCCAGTTTAATTTCTATATATTTCATTCCATCCTAGTTTAAATCATTTTGAGCCCACAGTCACTATTGTTGTCCTAAATACAGCTAAAATATCCCTGTTTTAACCATATTTTAAGAAAACAGGTGTGAGTACATATCTTTAGACCATTCATATCTGTCCATTGTGGCTTCTAAGACCTTGACTCATTTTTTTCAAAAATGTTTTATGAAATTTACAGACAGGAGAATGGATAAGACATATATACGAGCATAATGAGTAATTATAAAGCAAATACTTGTAATAAATACCACCAAGTTCAAAAAATAGAATAATATTAGGAAGTCTTATGCGAAATTGAATCAGGAAGCCATGAAGGGAGAGCTCTCATGCACACCACTCCTCATAGCTTACCTCGTTCCAGCAGGAGGAAGGAAGATCTTTTTGCCTAGAAATGGCAAGCACAGCCAATGAGAGGCCACCAGTGAACTCTTAAAAAATATTTATTTATTTTTAAGAGAGAGAGGAAGAGAGCACATGGTGGGGAGGGAGGAGCGGAGAGAGAATCCCAAGCAGGTATCAGGCTCAGGACACAGTCTGACACAGGGCTTGATCCCGTGACCCTGGGATCATGACCTGAGCCCAAATCAAGAGTCAGAGGCTCAACCAACTGAGCCACGCAGGCACCCTGTTTTGGTTCTGTTAATTAAGTGGGGAGGCTGTTAGACTGAGGTGGCTCATTGCCTTGGTAGCATATATAAGCAAACCAAAAACTCAGTCAGAGTCAATGCATTAGAATCCGAGAAAAATGAAACTTTAGAATAATGCATCACAGCCAACCAAACTTTCCCTAAATAAGGCCACCGCTTAAGCTATAGACAATCAAATAATTTCTTTGCTTAGCTTCTCAGACTTCTCTCTAAAAACCTCTCCCCTAGCTCTTGTGGGTGGAGCCCACTTAGCCACTTTGCATTTGGAGCTGCCTGATTTGAATAGGCTGAAAGAAATTCTTGACAAATATTAATATACCTCAGTTTATCTTTCATCCCTTATTTTACTCAATAGTATATATGTGGGATTCATCCATACTGTTCCATTCCATTCTTGATCTTGTATATTCCATTGAATGAAAACGACAATATATTTATCCACACTGCTGTTGTTGCCTGTGTGGTTTGTTTCCAGCTTTTGCTTATTATGAATAATGAGACTATCCGTATATTTAGATATATCTTTTTTGTCCCTTTCTATGCCTTTTTGGTGGACATAGAACTAAGAGTAGAAGTCCTTGGTTATAGAGTATGCATATGTTAGCCCTCAGTACAGGGTTTATGAGTATTTCAATTGCATCAGTACTCATCAACACTTGATATTGTTATTATTAAAAATTTTTCCCCACATTTATTTATTTTTGAGAGACAGAGTGAGACAGAGAGTAAATGGGGGAGAGGCAGAAAGAGAGGAGGGACACAGATCTGAAGCAGGCTCCAGGCTCTGAGCTGTCACCACAGAGCCCGACACAGGGCTTGAACTCACAAACATTGAGATCATGACCTGAGCCGAAGTCGGACGCTTAACTGACTGAGCCACCCAGGTGCCCCTGATATTATTACTTTAAAATGTAACATTTCTAGTGGATATAGAAATATCTATGATTTAAATTTATGTTTTCCTGATTATTGTTGAAAATCGAGTATCTTTTCATAAAGTTGATTGACAATTTGGATATTCTCATTCTGAAGTACTTGGTCAAGTCTTTCTTTCATTCTTTTAAAAATTTAAAGCAATTTTTTAAAATGTTTATTTACTTTGAGAAAGAGACAGGGAGCAAGCAGAGGAGGGGCAGCAACAGAGAGAGAGAAAGAGAATCTCAAGCAGACGCTGCGCCGATAGCGCTATCTGAGCTGACAGTGCAGAGCCCGACCCGGGGCTTGATCTCACCAACCATGAAATCATGACCTGAGCCGACTCAAGAGTCAGGCACTTAATCAACTGAGCCATCCAGGCTCCCCTTTTTCTTCAGTTTGAAAACTGAATGGTTTAACTTTATTTTATTTTTTTGATTTGTTGGAATTAAAAAAATACATATATCTTCCATATTGGTTCTTTTTCAGCTCCATGTGTGACAAATACATGTTTCATCTTTCTACTTAGGAGATCTTGATAATAATAAACTTAAATAGAATAAATACACATTACCTAAAATAAATAAAATAAAAAAATAAAGGAAATGAACAGCTTGGCTAAAATTATAAAACATTACAATTAACATCTTAATGTTTCTATAATTATTAAAGAAAGCCACAAAAACTGGGTCTAGGTTATGTGATCCAGCTATGTTTTCTAGTTGAGTTCTATAAATCATTCAAGGAAAAGATCATTCCAACCTTACACAATGTTTTTTTACATATATAGAAAAAGAAGTCATACTTGATAACTCATTTTATTAGTGCACTATAACCTTGATTAAAAAAAACAATCAAAAAGACAAATTGTAGGCCATGTCGCCAAGAACTTAACATATATATATTTAAAAAAAGCAACACCCCATACACAATAACAAAAAATCCAACAAACTCAGTCTTGCAGTGTATTGTAAAATGCATCTTAACCAACTTGAATTTATGCTAGGAATGCAAGAATGTCTTAGTAGAAAATTATTATTGTAATTCACCCAATTGATATATAATATTCAAAATAGTATAAAATAAAATAATGATATTTGGCAAAATCCAACATCCATGTAAGACAAAAAGAAAAAAAATCTTAGCAAACTAGGAATAGAAGGGAATTGCTTTGTTTGATAGAACATCTAATAAAACTCAACAGCAAAATCACTTTATAAGCTGAAACAATAGAAGTTTACCCTTAAACATCAGAAATGAGACAAGTGTACCTGCCATCATTTAACATGTGAAATTCTATTCCAGATTGTAATAGAGGCCCTAGGCAGCCCAATAAGTTGTTAAAAAAATGGTTCTAGGAATTAGGCAGGGAGAAAGAAAAACTGCCGATATTTACAGACAGTATGATTGTTTACATAGGGAAAAAAAATCCCCAATGAATTTATAGATAAATGATAAGAATTATTAAGAGTTCAACAAGGTTTCTACATACAGGATGCATAGACCCAAATTATGTGCATTTTTATACACCAACAACAATTAGAAAACAAAACAACAATTAGAAAACACTTTTTTAAAGTGACATTTACAACAGAAACAACAATGAAAAATTAAGGGACCTAGGAATAAATCTAACAAAAGATGTTGAAAGTTTTATGGAAAAATTCTATAATCTTATGAAAGACATTTTTAGAAAAACCCAAATATTTCCCAAAGGAGATCTATGACATGTGCACAGGTCAGATAAGTCTGTATAAAAATGTCAATATTTCCCAAAATAATCTAAAAGCTCAATGCAGTTTTAATAAAAAGTCTAACAGGATTTTTCATAGAACTTGACAAGTTTGATTGAAGAATTTGTATAGAGGAAAGAGCCAAAATAACTAAGACCGTTTTAAAGAAGATCAAGTTGGGGCAGGAATTCTCCCTACTAGGTATCAACATTTAATTAAAACACACACAACTAATAAATCAAAGCAAATTGCTCACCAATTACCTAATGAAACAGAATAGACCCAGCCCAGAAATAGACCCACCCATATGTAGAGATGTGATATATGAGAGAGACAGCTCTAAAGATTATTAGGAAATGGTAAAGCTATCAATCCATTTTTCCAGGACAAGGTGCTATCCAATAAATTCAATTAGATCCCTACCTTAATTTCCTGTAGATTAAGAACCTAAATATGAAAAGGAAAATTTCAAAACTTTTTCAAGTACATGCTTAAACAAGACACAAGAAGAAAAGCTATACATTTAACTAAACTTTTTCCCTCATAAGATGCTCTTGAACATGGAAAATAGAGGCCACAAAGCCACAAAAGCATTTGAACTAAAAAAGGGTTAATCGATATATGAAGAACTTTCACAAATCAATGAGAAAAAATATAAACAACTCAATAGAAGAATGGGCAAAAGGTATGAACAGGCAATTTATAGAAGAGAAAGTATGAAAGGTTAATGAGTATCTGAAATGATATTCAACTTCACCTGTAATCCAGAAATGAAAGTTAAAGTAAAAATGAGATAGTATCATACACATATTTGAAAAATCTAAAACATAATATACTAAGTATATATAAACATGTGGCCCAGCACGTATATGTATACATTACTGACCTTAATAGAAATTAGTACACCCACCTTGGAAAGCAGTTCAGTATTAAAGATCCACATGCCCTATTCAACTATTGGCAATTTTATTTCTATGTATGCTACCCAGAGAAACACTTAGACATGCAGTGCACAGATACAAACTAGACTGTTTATACAAATGGCATTTTAATATCAAAACAACTGAAACTCCTCCATTCCCCTTGAATAAATGAATGAATTTTTTAGAGTCACCCAATGGAATGTTATACAGCAGTACAAATGAATGAACCAGGGGTCAGTAAATTACCACCTGTAGCCAAATCTGACCTATCACCTGTTTTTGTACAACTCAAGAACAAAGAATGGTTTATAAAGATGAACAACTGCAGTAGACAGGGAACATTAACTTTGATGTTAATCAAACAGAATTTCAATATGTTAACTAATTTGGATTTAAATTAAATTAAAAAAATAAAATAAAATGGCAAATTCCAATGATGCATATAATGGATATGAAACCAATATTTCTTTCTAGGATAAATGCTACTGGTAATCCTGTATTAGTTTTATATATTTTCCAATTGATTTGATAATATATTTTAAGAATTATTGTATTTATGTGAGGGAATATTAGTTTATAGTTTTATCCTTAGGATTGGTGTATATGTTTTGAGGATCAGGATAATATGAAGACGTTGATATTACCTTAATATTCTTTTTAATGTTTGTAAGATTTGTGACTATGTTTTTAAGCATATGCACCGTTATTTTGTAACCAAAGATGGAAATATATGTTTATATCAGAGCAAAAAAAAAAAAAAAAAGAGAGAGAGGACACGAATGACTAATACTAGAAATGAAAGGGGGGACATCATCACTACTGATTTATTTTGATAGATGTTAAAAATCTAATAAAAAATACCAGGCACCCTACCTGGGTGGCTCAAAAAAAAAAAAAGAATGTCAGTCTTCTTGTCATTAGACCTAGAATACAATTTTCATTCAATTATTATTATCGTATTTTTAATTTCATCAACAAAAGTTTTATAGAAATTTGGCTTCCGTTTTGTTACATCAGCACATAATACCCTCAATTTTGCCTCTTTCATAAAAAGTAAAATACCTAGTACCTGGCCATTTACAGGAAGAGGCTTGCTGACCTCTGAACTGAAGTTACCTATATCAACACGGACCTATCTCCCAATTGTAGTGTTGAGCAAAGAATTCAAGTTGTTGAAGAATAGATACAGTATGATACCACTTATATGAAGAACAGAACCCACAGCACGGTCTATGTCGTGCAGGGAATCACTCACTCACCCTAAAACATAAGGAAATTCATACAGCGTAAGGGTGGGTGCCACACTTGGGCAGCGTTATTAAATTAGGATGCTTCCTCTGAGCCCAAGGCCAACCTTCTCTCCCAGGGGGCTGCCCCGAGGGTAGCAGAGGAGTTGATACAGAAACATAACTATACAAGACTAACCATAGGTAGAAGGCCACTCTGTACGGTGCTGCGGAGCGGGAGGAAACCCAAGGAAAGACACACTCGGAAAGGGTCAGGTCTCCGTGGAGAAGGTGAGGTTCGCTGAGCACCAGCGGGGGCAGGAGGCCTTCTGGGTGCCCGGGGCGGCGTGGAGGCTTGTACAGGGGGCTGCAGGGGAGTGTGTGACCCTTGGAGCCACAGGTCCCTGCGTGCAGGCCACACAGAACCTGCGACAGGGAGCCTGGGTGCCAGCGCACAGCAGGCCTGCGGGGCACACAGGTCGCACGGGGCTCCAAGCCCTGAGTCGCGAGGGCTGCTGAAAGGGTTAGCACCAGAGCCGGGCTGTAAAGTTGCAGCNCTCGCCCCCCCTCCCCCGCCCCCTCCTCCGCCTCCCCCTCCCAGATGGGGAAAGGGCTTCCTCGTGCGGTGTCCCTCCAGCGCCCTCTACCGAGAACGCTTACTCTAAAGTAGTCGTGCTCCCTCCTAAATCCACCGAAGTGTGTATTCAGATTCCGGAGATTTCCGTTAGGACTGACCCAAACTTTCTACAAATGCATGACAGAACCACCCCGAAGCCGCTGGAGGAAAAGGTGCCCATCCGACTAACTTTGGAAAGCAGTGTTTCGCCTGGGCATGGTTAAAAGGACCTGCACGTATCGCACTCTAGTTGGTAAACGTATTTCCCAGAGGGGAGCATTTGAAAGTTGCTTCCTAGGGGCACCTGGGGGGCTCGGTCGGTTGGGAGTCCGGGTTCAGCTCAGGTCATGGTCTCACGGTTGGTGGGTTTGAGCCCCATGTCAGGCTCTGTGCTGACAGCTCAGAGCCTGGAGCCTGCTTCGGATTCTGCGTTTCCTTCTCTCCCTGCCCCTCCTCCACGCATGCTCTGTCTCTGTCTCTCTCAAAAATATTTAAAAAATTTAAAGTTGCTTCATAGGCGTGCGGCGGAACAAACAAGGACACGGACAACAGAGGTGGAGGCCCGGTGTTCGCACTGTAGGAGAGGGAAGCTGCATCCGCAGGTGCACAGGGAAGGAGGCTGGGATGGATCCGAGCGCTGGATTAGAACTGGAGACGGTCGCAGGGAGCTCAGTGTGTGCACAGAGGGGTGGATGCAGAAACAGGCGATGTATGTCTGTGCCCAGGCTTCCATTTGTTACCCATACACGCATCCACCCAGCTCTGTCTGCGGAAGGCTCTGGGAGCAGCAAGCACACCCAGTGCTCACAACTGGGTTTTTTTTTTTTTTAATTTTTTTTAATGTTTTATTTATTTCTAGGAGAGAGAGAGAGAGAGAGAGAGAGAGAGAGACAGTGTGAGCAGGGGAGGGGCAGAGAGAGAGGGAGTCACAGACTGAAACAGGCTCCAGGCTCTGAGCTGGCAGTCAGCACAGAGCCCGACGCGGGGCTCGAACCCACGAACCGCGAGATCATGACCTAAGCGAAAGTCGGACGCTTAACCGACTAAGCCACCCAGGCGCCCCACAACTGGGTTTTTAAATACCATTCTCTAGTAAAAGAATGACGGCTCCTTGGTGAAATGGTAGGAAATAGTACAAGATGATCCCGGAGCAGCGTGTAGTGCCAGAAGGTAAGAAAGATGCGTCCACCGCCGGGACCAACCTGACTGTGCTCGCGAAGGAACAGTCTGAGCCACGAAGTAACGTAGTATTGGATTATAACCCAAAGTATAAAATAGACATACATGAATTCACACTGATAGGAATAAATGAGCAAATTAAAAATACGAGAGAAAGACAAATCCTTACAGAAGAATTCCCAGGAGCAGATGCAGAGATTCCCATCCGCCTCCAGGCGGTGAGACCAGACCCCTCTTCCGGGTTGGCTGGATTTACTTCCAGGGAATGGAGCCTCAGCCCTTCTAGGGGCAGGGCACAAAGTTGTGGGTGAGGACAGTGGGGTTCCCCCCTGCCGCCACACTTGGCTCTGAGCCCCAGGACCCGTCGCACCCCTCTGGGTGGAGGGGATGCTGAGTGAGCATGCTGGGACCCGCTGCAGGAGCCCCTGTGGCCGGGAGGCCACCAGCCTGAGGTGGCTCTGGTCCTGGGGTGGCCCTTACGCCTGCAATGTAAAATCTGAGCCTGGGACATCCTCAAGGTTTGAAATCAAAATGATAAGGACGGGGCACCTGGGTGGCTCAGTTGGTTGAGTGTCTGACTCTTGATTTCAGCTCAGGTCATGATCCTGGGTCATGGGATCGAGCCCTGCATCACGCTCTGTGCTGTGCATGGAGCCAGCTTGGGATGCTCTCTCTCTCCCTCTGCTCCTCCCCTGCTTGCACGCCCTGTCTCTAAAATAAAACAAACAAACAAACAAACAAAAACCAAAAGGATAAGGACAACCTATCACAAACAGCCAACCAGGCTTTAAACTACAACCACTCAAGAATTTCCTTCCTTTGCTTTCTGCTCCTGTCGCTGGAACATTCCTAACCACTTCTGGCTTGGCACTGCCTGGTTTGCTTGGGTTTTTGCTCAGAAAAACTCTTAAAAATTTTAATGTGCCTTAGTTTATCTTTCTTTTTTTATGTTTACTTATTTTTGAAAGACAGACAGACAGACATTACGTGAGCTGGGGAGGGGCAGAGAGAGAGAGGGAGACAAAGGATCCAAAGCAGCTCTGCGCTGTCAGTGCCGAGCCTGACGCAGGGCTGGAACTCACCAACTGTGAGATCATGACCTGAGCTGAAATCAAGAGTCAGATGCACCCAGGCGCCCCAGTCTTAGTTTATCTTCTAAGAATTCCAGTCACGTTTCCGCCCTAGGATGTTGACGTTATCCGCCTCTCCCCACCTCACTGTTGCCCGAAATGTCTGTTAAAGGAAAGGGACTTTGGTTGCGCTCACACTGCTGTGTTCCCCCCCGCCCCCCCAGCCCACGACTTGATAAATGGTGCTTGAGTGAGTGGATGGCAGGAGTCCCCCGACCACCTCTGAGCCCCAGGGAAGGAGAGCAGGTAGCGGCTGCCAGCCTCCTCCCCTCTACCCTCAGGGAACTAGCTGAGCTGGGGAGGCCTTTTGGATTTCTAGTTTTTGCTGTTAAAAGCCTTCCTGAACCCGGGCTGCCTGAGCCTCCAGCCCTTCTGCCGACGGCACTGGGAACAGGGCTTCTGTTTTTCCTTCTAGAGACAAGTTGTGGCCGCCCTTCCCAGGGTGGGGGTGGGGGTCCTGGCTTCTGGGGCCTACAGCTCTCTGGCGTCTGGGAAGGATGTCTGATCCATCTGAGAGAGAAGGGGAGAGAGAGAGGAGAGGGGAGGAGGAGGAGGTGGGGAGGAGGAGAGGGAGAGAGAGAAAGAGACAGCAGAGTTACAGACCGCTTCCACAGAGCCAGCCAGACCCCTCCCAGACCTGGTCCCTCAAGCTCTCATCCCTCTGGGGCCCCTGTGCGGCCATGACAGAGGCCAAGAAGCCTGCACTGAGGCTTCGAGAGCTTCAAGCACTTTTGCATTATGGGTGATGCAGCCTGGCTCTTGCTGGGAACCGCCCCACCTCCTGGAAAGTTCAGCAAAGTTTGCAGGCCTTTGACAGGCCCTCTGGGTGAGGTGTGGTGGAGGGAGGGCTCAGGGTGGGGAACAGCCCTGGCTCAGCCTGGAACCTCCCAGGGAGGCTCTGAGGAATTTGGAAGTGGAATCGGTATTGGTTGACATTCCTAGTAGCTACCTTTTCCTCCTTGTTCCCTTTCCTCCCTGCCTCCTTTCACTCATTCATTCACTCATTCACCCATTCTCATTCATTCACTCACTCATTCATTCATTCGCTCATTGACTGATTGATTCATTCATCACTCATTCGTTTGTTCATTGATTGATTCAATGATTCATTCATATAACCAGTAGATGCAACCCTAGCAGCCTGTAGCTTTGGTGCACCGCAGACAGGACAAAAAGGAAGACTGGAGGGGCACCTGGGTGGCTCAGTCGGTTAAGCGTCCGACTTTGGCTCAGGTCATGATCTCACAGTTCGTGGGTTCGAGCCCCACGTTGGGCTCTGTGCTGACAGCTCAGAGCCTGGAGCCTGTCTTCAGATTCTGTGTCTCCCTCTCTCCCTGACCCTCCCCTGCTCATCTTGTCTCTCTCTCTCTTAAAAAATAAATAAAACATTAAAAAATTAAAAAAAAAAAAAGGAAGACTGGAACCAGCCTTTCCTCAGTAGACCGGACACCGTGTTAAGCTTCTTATAAGTCATCCAATGCTCACCACCACCATGGACATTATCATTCCCATTTTAGAGATGAGAAAACTGAGGTTCAAATCAGCAAACTGGAAATGCCGCTCCTGTAGGGCCAGGTGCACCGACAGAAGCTGAAGCCAGCCGTTCACCTTGCAGCTGGTTTCCGTCCATCAGGCTCTGGGTGACCGCCCTGGCTCAGATCATCCCTTCCCACCCTTGGTGGCATTTCTGCCTTGGGCTTTCCTCCCACATAGCCCACGTGGGCACTGCCGTGGGCCGGGAAGCAGGGATGCCCCAGAGCTTCCTTGTTCCCTCCGGGGCCCGGGGTCTGTAGTGTGGCCTGAGGGAGCGCAGGGTCTCTGGGCACAGATACGCCGCTCCGTCTTGAAACCACAGCCTCCTTTCGTAGAAGGAACGCACCTGCGCGCTCCCCCGTCACTCCTGTCCCTTCCGTCTTTCCTTTCCCGGGGCCACAGATGCCCTCCAGGGCTGCCCCACCGCTCTCTGGGACTCCTTCTCTCCTGAGCTCCTTCCTGAGCCTTTGCGTGGAGGGTGGCCGTCCTGGCGGGTGTCATGCCCACGCCTCCCAGCTTCCTCCTCCTCGGAGAAGTGAGCCAGCAGTGTAGACCTGAGCCCCCCTCACACACAGTCACACGAGGAAAGGTCGTCACCCAGTGGTCACAGCACACACCTTGACCCCGGCCCCAGCAATGACGGGTCAACAGCCCGCCTGACTGGGCCTTTGTTTCCACTCCTAGCCAATAGTGGCCACACTTAATGCGCCACAAATTCCCAGCATTACCGCTATGAACTCTGACCTTTTGAGGAAGATGTTTGAATAACCAGTTTCTGGGTGTGACTGCCAACACCCATGGGCGTGAAGGAGCCAGCCAGCAGGAGTGGGTTCTGTAAAATCAGAGGAAAGGAGCGGCCGGAGGGCCTTCTAGGCGGTGGGCACCGCCTGCGACCTCTTCTCTAGAAGGCTCCATGACTCTCCCTAGGAGCCGTGTTGGGTCCTCTGAAGCCCCCCCCACAGCCTCACCTGTGACCTCAGTGTCTCTGTGATTGCCACGAAGCAGGCAACGGTCCTCCATAGCCATCTGCGGCTGTCACGGAACTGCGGGTGCACATCTTGCACCGAAGAACCCCCTCTTTCCCACCAGGCCTCCTTCCTTGCCCCAGCACCCCATTCCTGCTCATTCCTGCTCCCCAGCGGGGAGCCCAGTGGACGGCGGGCCAGTCGGGGCCCAGAGCACAGCCGGAACCCGGAACCGGGGAGGACAAAGCCTGCAGCCCAGCCAGCCCAACTTGTCATCACCTTCTGGGCCACCTGCCTCTGGCTCGGCCAGCCTGTACCCCCGAGCTTCCGTCTTCCCTGCTCCCTGAAACTCCCCTGGGGCCTGGACTGAGGTCCGACCTGACTCAGAACTGAGTCAACAATGAAAGGAATAAGACACGCTCCTCCTGGGGTTGCCCGGGGCTCAGGAGGGCAGGAGGCTGGCCTGGGAGGAAGCACGGCCCCAGGGGACGGACATAGAGGCCACCGTGACTCTGTTCTGCCTGGAGCCCACTCAGCAGCCCCCACGTGTGTGGAAGGCTTGTCCTCTCTGCCCTAAGGTGCAGCCTCTTGCCCCGCCCCAGGAGCTTGGCAGGGGCGGGGGTGGGAGATGACATTGCGCCGTCAGGGGTCAGCCCTGGCTGGGAACAGATGTCAGCACCGGCTGGGAACGTTTGACTCCATGTTTCGTTCATTTCCTTATTCCTCCTGTGGGCTCCTTTGAAGTCTCTGCTTCATCGACCACAGTTAATCTTGATCAACAGCGTTAGCTGGGGCCCCCGGATCATGAGGGCTCAGTGCCAGTGTGGAAGGAGGGTGACATTAGCAGAACGTTTCGGGCCCCTCTTGGCACTGCCTTGCCCGCAGGGACAGTTTTCTAGAGGAGGAGGTGTAGGCTGTGGGGCCTGCAGTTGCCTGGAGGGCATTTCAGCTTCACCTTGTTCCCAAGCCTCAACATCCTCATCTGTGAGATGGGCAGATGATGGCAAGATCTACCGCACAGGGGCGGCCGAGGACCCTATGAGTAGTGTACACACAGTGTCCAGAACAGTGCTTGGTCGTATGCTCAGGAGCTCGCCAGGGTCTGCCGAATATCTTTGTTCTTCTCCCTCCTCCCTTTCCTTCCTCCCTCCCTCCCTTCCTCCCTCCCTTCCTTCCTTCATTCCTTCGTTTGTTCCTTCCTCCCTCCCTCCCTCCCTTCCTTCCTTCTTCCCTTCCTCCCCCAGAGCCATGCCCCAGCTCAAGCACCCATCCCACCGTGACTTGGGTAACCATAACTTTGTCCATCTACAAATATTCCTCCCCACTCTCTTCCACCCATCCCTTCTCTCTTCAGCCACCGACATTGGAGGGAGAGGGTCATTTTTCAGGAAAAGCTTTGCTCTGCAGTCTCCAGAGGGCCCCTGGAGGAGCAGTTCCGGCGTGTCCAGAGCATGGGCAGCACCTGTGGGGGCGCCAAGGAGGCTGTGCCCGGGCTTGCAGCCATGCATATGCCTTCACACTGACGGCTTTAAAAAATAAGCTTTTATTTATGTATAACTATGTCTAGAAAAGTGCATCATTAATATTTGTAGAGCTAGATGAGTGATCACAACATGGATCCCTTCACGTGATCACTACCCGCGTACCCCATGGTACCAGTACCCTGAGGCCCCACCTCTGCCCCTGGCAATCACTTTCCTGCCCTCCTACTCTCCAAAAGTACCACTCTTCTTCCTCTTCCTCTCCTTCTCCTTCTCCTTCTCCTTCTTCTTCTTCTTCTTCTTCTTAATGTTTTATTTATTTCCGAGAGGAGAGAGAGACAGCGTGAGCAGGGGAGGGTCAGAGAGGGAGACACAGAATCTGAAATAGCCTCCAGGCTCTGAGCTGGCTGTCAGCACAGAGCCCGACGCGGGGCCCAACCCACGAACTGTGAGATCATGACCTGAGCCGAAGTTGGACACTCAACTGACTGAGCCACCTAGGTGCCCCCTTCTTCTTTTTTTAATGTTTATTTTTGAGAGAGGGACAGAGAGAGACAGAGAGACAGAGTGCTAGTGGGCAGGGCAGAGAGAGGGGGACACAGAATCTGAAGCAGGCTCCAGGCTCTGAGCTGTCAGCACAGAGCCCGATGCGGGGCTCGAACTCACGAACCGCAAGATCATGACTGAGCTGAAGTCTGACGCTTAACCTACTGAATGCCCCAGGAGCCCCCACCACTCTTCTATCTTGTGACATCATAGGCTGATTTGACCTGACCCTGAGCCTTGTAGAACTGCAGTAAGGTGACAGTGCTCCTTTGTGTCCCTTCTCTTTTGCTCAGCTCTGTGTTTGTGAGATTCAGCTATGCAGTAGGAGGTGGCAGCCACAAGCTCATTCTCCTGGGTTGGTTTATAGTATTATTATTTATTTTGCTTATTTATTTGTCATGTATGTCTTTTTTTTTTTTAATGTTTTATTTATTTCTAGGAGAGAGAGAGAGAGACAGCGCAAGCAGGGGAGGGTCAGAGAGAGGGAGTCACAGACTGAAACAGGCTCCAGGCTCTGAGCTGGCAGTCAGCACAGAGCCCGACGCGGGGCCCGAACCCACGAACTGCGAGATCATGACCTAAGTGAAAGTCGGACGCTTAACCGACTAAGCCACCCAGGCGCCCCTTGTCATGTATGTCTTATTAGTCTACCTCTCACAGACATGTAGGATGTTGGGGGGATGCTCTGATGCACACTGACACTCCTATTTTTGGTGCATTCGCGTGCTCATCTCTGTCGGGCGTAGTTCTGGAAGAGGCACTCGTAGGCGGTGCTGTGTCGGACCTGGCCCCTCCTGGCTCATGAGAACCTGCTGTTAGACTGTCAGGAATTTGCAACATTTTGCCCCATTCTCACCTTCCTTCCCTTGCATTCCTGGGGCTCCTGAGGTTGCTTACGCTTATTGTATCTGTGCCATATAGCGTGACATTACTTATCTCTTTCCAGCTCCCAACTCAGCAATAACCATCCACAGGGGTGGCATAAAATCAGCCATGGGGAGGCTTTCCACGGTGGAAATCAGCAAATGTTACTGATCAAGGCTTAATAGATGTATTGTTTGGTGGATGGCCTTGAGTTAGACTAAAGGAAGTGACTGAGAAAATGTTGACAATGCTGCTTAAGCTCACGAGGGTGCCACCTCTACAGCGGTGACCTTGTGAATGGCGCAGAAAAACTGAAGCTGTAGTGCTCCACTTCTGGAAAACGGTGATCTGATTTGGGAGAGAAGTCAGCTGCTCCCACCACTGACGAATGCGTGACGTTCGATGTTGTTTCTCCTTCGTGTTACATTTTAACACAAACAAAAATATTAGCCCCCAGATATTTCTGTTGGAGCCGTGCTCCCAGAAGCAGTTAGGGTGAAGCCCTGATCAGCCTGGCACTGAGCAGAGGGCGTGTCCTGCCAGGCCCGCCAAACCCTTCTCCCAAACGGTTATGACAACTTCTGTGTCTGGTGGTGGGCTTTTAACGACAAAATTTAGCTGTACTTTGTACTCCTATCTCAGGACCCACAGTTTCCTCGAAACTAAGGCTAAGGCTGAGCAAACAAGCCGGTCTAGGCTGGTTGATCATTATTGGAAAAGACTCCATAAGCAAATGCTACTTCCATAAGGGCCACTGTGGGAAATCGGGCCGCAGACGTGGCCACTTGGCTTACTGGCGGGGGCTGCACTCGGATCGCCCCGAGGATTCGAGTAGGCAGTGGAGGCACCAGGTGCAGGGTGAGGACAGCCCGGGAGTGCTGGGGACAGATGTTGGGCGTTCTCATCAGCAACAGCAGGGGCAAGTGAGCTGGGGGCACTTGCACTGGAGGATGCGCCCCAACTGCCCAGGTCTCCTGTCCGTCAGGCATCAGCCCCACTGCCCCCTGGAAGGGCTGTCCCTGGGGCAGAAGCCTCGCTTGAGGAAGCTGTTCCTTTCTCTTGCAGGTTCAAGTCTCATGTCTCGTGTATCACTGCTCAGTTCCAACCTCAATAAATTCTTTTGTGCACTGACATCTGTGGGCAACACTGAATGGCCCATAAATAATGAATAAACATTGTCCCCAAATGCACACAAGCCCTTAAGGCTTGTGAATGTGCCCGTTGTTCTCGCGGCCACGGTGGACATTTCCTGCTTTTTCTTTCATGCAGAAGCCGTGGTGGGGTCAATCATCAATCACGAATGAGTGTTAGACGTGAAACCAGAAGACGCAGGCTCTGCGTTCAACGTGACCGTACAGAGAAAAGCTTCACCCTCCTCCCGAGTTCCCGTGTGAGGAAAGAACCAACTTCCATGACACAGTGAGATGAGCCAAAGGCTGGAACGGGAGCTTGCCCCCCCCCCCCCCCCGCCATAGACACTGGAGGGGAAGAGGGGGGCACAGAGGTCAGAGTGGTTGAGGAAGGGGTCAGGAAAGCCGTGGAGCCCCAGGCTCCCAGCACCTGAGAATGACCCACGGACGTGATGCACAGTATTTCATGAGCCCTGGAGCTGGAAATGGTATTTTGCATCACTAGACATCAGCATTATTTTAAATAAAGTGCCAGACTTCTACCATTGACTCCTCAGGGCCAGAGCCCCTCTGGGTGGGAGTGCATCAGGGGGCTTCTTCCATCACGGCCCACCTGGAGGTCCAAGGGTCCATCCTACTGACGGCGTGCAGAATGGAACTTCTGGTCTACCTCTCCCGATCTGCTTTCTCCAGCCTTCTCATTCTCAGCAATGTGGCTCCTTTCCTGTAGCTCCTCTGGCCAGGCACACTCACGGGGTCCCTTTCTCCTAATGCTCACATCCCACAGCCCCTGGTCATGTAAGTAAACCCTGCATTGCCCACCTTTAAAACACATCTAGGGGCGCCTGAGTGGCTCAGTCGGTTAAGCGTCCGACTTCGGCTCAGGTCATGATCTCACGGTCTGTGGGTTCGAGCCCTGTTTCGCGCTCTGTGCTGACAGCTTGGAGTCTCGTTCAGATTCTGTGTCTCCCTCTCTCTCTGCCCCTCCCACACTCATGCTCTGTTTCTCTCTGTCTCAACAATAAATAAATATAAAAATTAAAAAAAAAACACATCTGGAATTCAGCCCATGCTGCCACTTCCCCACTGCTGCACCCAGACCAAGCTGTCTTGTCTCTCTCAGGGATTGTTGCTGAGCCCCCACAATTATCTGTCTGCTCTCCTCCTGCCCCTCCCTCTTAGTCTCTTCTCAGCTCCCCCAATGGCTCCTCCCTCCCCCAGAGTGAAGGCAAAAGTTCTTCCAGTTGCCCACAAGGCCCCACATTTCCCTATAACCTCTCCCTCAGTCACTTGCTTCTAACCAGGTCCACCTTGTGGAGGTTGCTGGAAGATGCCAGGGTAGGGGAGTGTGAGGGCTTTGCCAGCCTCCTCCAGAGCTTCCCCAGTACCTCTCTTGTCTGTTGTCCTTGGGGACACGGATCAAGTTGATGACCTACAGCACTTGACAAGGGCCTGGCCCAGAACAAATGCTCTGTGAGGATGTCTTCGACTGCAGGGAACCCTGCCTCTCCCCACTCTCCTCTCTCTGCCAAGTGCAAGAGGTCAGGAGGCCAGAGTCCACCTCGCCCTACCCGGGTGGGTCTGGGCAAGCCACATGCTCCTTCTGTGCTCAGGGACTCCATTTTAAATGTCAGCTCTGAAAGTGTCTGATTTTTTGGTCAGCTTATTTCATGGGAGCAACCTCAAGCCAAAATATTTCCAAATATCCTGGAAATTGCTCACTTCCCTGGCTCTTTCCTCCGTTTCCAAATAGCCATCAGGTTCTGCTTCATCTACCAGGCCCCCATCTCCTTTGCCAACCACTTCCTCATTCTACAAGACATCTTCTGCCTTTATAGCCTCACAGTGGCCCTCTGGCATCCATGCTGCTTCCCGCTGCTGCTTTCCCAGCAAGGTGTCCCTTCCCGGGTGACCAGGGAATGGTGGTTAAGAATCAACTGGGCCTGGACTCACCTGGATTCACCTGGACTCACCTGGACCCACTTGGATCCAGTCCCTGGCAGTATCCATGGCCCCTGCCATTGCCTGCTGATGGGCAAAGCACGTTATCTGTCCTTAATCGCCAATACAATGACCTTCAGCTCTTAGGGAAGAGATCAAGAGGCCACAAGGGTTCTAGAAAAGCTTCCCCGGTAGCCCAGGGAAGTGCAAGTGGGAGGGAGACGGCATTGTGGAGCAGACTAGGACCTGAGAGCAGAGAGGCAGTGGGCTGGGAGACAGACCAGGAAGCGCCAAGGAGAGTGACTGGGGCTGTGGGGCTGAGGGAGGGAGCAGGGGTGATGCGAGAACAAGAGATGTAGTGAGAGGACAAGGCAGAGAGAGATCTGAAGATGGAGAAAGAGCTAGAAGTCATAACAGAGAGAGAAGGAGGGAGCAACAGAGAGTTACAGACAGATAACAGGATGGAACAAGGGATCATAGAGATAGATGTCATGGGTCAAGCATGGGGGACATTCTGCTTGGTTCAGCTCCAAGAGGGAGATTGTGGGAAAGCACTCCCGGTCCCCAGTCCTACCTGCCACCCCCTGCCCCATCTCACAGTCCCATTGACCCACTGATTATTTACAAGTGATTATTTGGGTGCTTAGTCTCTAAGGGTTTGGAAAATTTCCTCTTCTTGTTATTGATTTCTAGCTCGATTTGATTTTGATCAGAGAATATATTTTGTATGATTGCAACTTCTTTATGTTTGTTGAAGTTTGTTTTATGGGTCCCAGGACACAGTCAGTCTCAGTAAATGTTCTATGGGAATTGGAGAAGAATTGTATTCAGCTGCTGTTGGGCTGAGTGTTTCATAAATGTTGCCTACGTCTTGCTGGTTGATGGTGGTGTTAGTTCTTTTGCACCCTTGTTGATTTGCTATGTCTTTGTTCTCTCAGTTGTGGAGAGAGAGCTTTGATGTCTCCCATTATAATTGTGGAGTTGTCTATTTCTTCTTTCAGTTCTATCAGTTTTTGCTTTATGTATTTTACAGCTCTGTGTTTTGGCGCATGCATATTTAAGATTTTTATGATCTCTTGGTGTCTTGACCCTTTTATCATTATGAAAGGTCCCTCTGTGCCCCTAACAGTTTTCTTTGCTCTGAATTTAACTTTATCTGATATCAGTACAGCCACTCCTACTTTCTTTTTATTAATATTTACATGATATGTATTTTTCTATCCTTTGACTTTAAACTTAACTAGGCTGTTATATTTTCTAGTGAGTATCTTGGAGACAGCTGATAGCTGGGTTATGTCTTTTTTAAAACCACCTGTCAATCCTAGTCTTTTAATTGGAGTGTTTAGATTATTTATATCTGATATAATTATTGATATGCTAGGCTTACCTCTGCCATTTTAATTTTGTTTCCTTTGGTTTTATGTTTTTATCATTATCTTTTTCCTACCATCCTGTGGGTGGCTTAAACATTTTTCACAATTCCATTTTGATTTATCTGTAGTGGTTTTGAGTGTATCTCCTTGTGTGGCTTACTCAGTGGTTGCTCTAGGAATGACTTTGCATACATGATTTATCATAATCTACTGGCTTATTAGGTTGAGTTATGGGCCCCAAAGATGTCTATGTCCTAATTCCCAGGACATATGTTACCTTATGTGTCAAAAGGGACTTTGCAGGTATGATTAAATTAAAGGTCTTGAGCTGGGGGGAGTATCCCGGATTATCCAAGTGGGCCCAATGGGATCACAAGTGTTTTTAGAAGAAGGAGGCAGGGGAGTCCAAGACGGAGGTGTGACGATGGGAACAGAATTGGGAGTGATGTGAGACCAAGACCCGAGGAACTCAGTCCACCTCCAGAGGCTGCAAAAGGCAAGGGAATGGGTTCCCCTGAGAATCTCCAGAAGGAACAGACAGCTGTGTGTTCTGTAGCTCACTGAGGGCGATATGAACCTCTACCTTTAGAACTTTAGGATGATAAATTTGTGTTGTTTTGAGCCACGAGAGCTATCATCCCCAGGGATTTTAAGCTGTACTTGGGAGGGAAGGGAGAGGTGTGTTGGCCTCATCGTGATCCAGAACTGGAAGGCGGACATGCTGGTCTGAGGTGCTGCTGGGGCCCCCTGGCTGACCTGCCTGGCTCACGGTTAAGCACACCTCCATCAGGGGAGATGTGAGCTCTGGGTGGGCAGTGCCGCCCTGGGAGTGTTCAGCACAGAGAACGTAGTTCAGCCCTAAGGAAGAGGGGGGATGAGATTCCTCGGGGGGAAAGAGCAGAGGGAGAAGGAGGGCGGGGTAGAAAGAAGCCATGGAACCCCTGTCAGCTCTGTGGTTTCCAGAGAGTTCCTTGGGGTCGAGAGAGATGGGAGGGTGATCAAGAGCTGAGGCGGGAGCCCAAGACCATCTCCTGACCACGGAATGGAAAGGGACACGTGGGCCCGAGAGGCAGGATGCAGGAAGGCTGAGTGCTCTTGGACAGCAGATGGCACCGAGCGAGTGAAGGAGAGGGGGAATCTGAAAACGCACCCAAGTACTGATCTAGAGAGATCGGGAGCCAGGCCCAGCCCTGCCAGACTGGGGGGAAAAGAAAGCTATAAGGGGGCAGGAGTTCCAGAGAGGAAGGAAGGCACGGGAGAAGGGGAGAAGCAGCAGGCAGGATGGGCAGAGAAGCTCTTTGATTGCTGAGTTTCCTTTACAAATGAGGCAACATTGGGCAACAATGTTATTGGTCAGAGCCTTGCTCCCCTGTGCCCCGCCCCCACCCCAGCTTCCCCCAGTCCTCCCTCAAACACCACACCGACGGGTGGGGGGATGGTTTCAGCTCTCGCTTCAAGAGGACCCAGCAGGTGGCTGAACACTGTCTTTTCCCAGATGGATTTCTCTGGAAGTTAATACTGTATGGAGGAAGATTTTGCTTGGGATCAAGACCTGCTCAGTGGATCCGGACAAGGGGCCATCTTGCTCCCCCTCTTCGCCCTTCTTCTCACTCCATGTGAGCACACAGGAGGTTAAGGATGAGCCGACAGGGTGCCCTGCAGAGAACCCAGCTAGGGGTTGCAGGACTCTCTGCAACCTTGGGAGAGTCCAAGTTCAGTGATAAAATACACTTGTAGGACTGAATGCCACCACTTACATGCAGGGACCCCCTATAGATATCTGGGTTCCTGGGAGCTTTACCTCTGGTTTCAGCTGAATAAGAGTAGGTGTGGGGCAGGGAGGAAGGGGACTGAATCTGGGGCTGGGCGGGAGAGGTGGGGGGATGGGAAGGGCAGGCATCCCCGGAGAAGAGAGCACTGAAAAGGAGCTAGAGTAAGAGGCCACCAAGGCCCCCCTAGACATGCCAATAAGCTTTTGGCTGCAAATGAATTCCTTAAGATGAGAGAAACACTGGCCTGGAAAAGGGGTACATTAGACTTTGGGGGGCTCTGGCCCCCCTGACTCCACAGTCCTCTCAGCTCACGTCTGCTATTTCCCTGGTGCCCTCCTCATGCTCCCCTGCTTTGCTTTTGGAAGCCAGTGTGGGCTGCAGGGGAGGGAAGAGGGCTTTCAGTAGAAGGTGGTTCTAGCCTCCCTGTAGGAGAGGGGGCTGGGTGCTGGCCGTGATGGAGG
>NW_027532172.1:4096123-4103844 GCF_008692635.1 Crocuta crocuta | reverse complement strand
TTCTCATACTGACGCTGCTCAGGACCTCAGGACACCAGATGCTATAGAGGGCAGGCCATCGGCAGGACTGGAATGTCCCACCTGCTGGGAGGTGTCTGCAGGGCACAGACTGGGCAAAAGGAATGATAGGGTGGCCGCCCCCACGCCCGCCATGGGGGAGCTCGGCGCCCCAGTCACCCTAAGCACCCCAGCCACCCAGTGCCTTCCTGCCTCCGTGAGGATGAGAAGGATACTGTCAATTAGACTTGTAATCAGAGGATTTTGGGGTGGGGATTTTGACCTCTCCACCTGCCTCTCTTGACACTCACCCAGGGAACAAGTCCCTCAGTGAGACTCTCCTCTGGGCCAGGCCATGAGCTGATCTTTGATCTTGAGGATCCAGAGATGGGTCAGCTGTAGCCCTTTCTTCCCAGAGCTCAGCATCAGGGGACAGGTACGGGCAGGTGGGTCAGTGCTACAATCACGATGACAGGAGGCTGAGCCAGGGTCCGCAGTGGAGGAGAGGGGAAGAGGAAAGGATCAGAGACAGGCTTGGAGAAGGAGCTGAGGAGCAAGACTGACACTCGAGAAAATGCGGGCAGCTGAGGGCTGCCATATGCTCTGGTAGAAGGAGGGGCATGTGGGAAGAATAACTCTGCCTTGGTCTCCGCTCCAGGGGTGCCTGCCCCCTCCTGCCTCCCCCTCCCCTGGACACCCGTGCCCAGCCCAAGCCCACTCATTGGGGCTCGTGAGTATCTGCTGAGCATTTTGTAAGCATCTCAAACATCAGATGCTTTTAACTCTGCCCACTCCGTGAGGTCGGTATTATTTCTATGCCTTTTTTACACATGGGGAAACTGAGGCTTAGACAGGTTAAGAGCACGGGTCCAGGTGCTATTTAGAGTGGAGCACATTCCAACGCAGGTATCCAACCCAATCTCCCATGCTTCTAACTGTGTGTCCCCTGTCCCCCTGGCCGGTAAGGCTGTCCAATGAAGAAATAAGTGAGGGGATACGGAAGAGAAGTCTACCCGGAGCAGGTGGGGCTGGCCACTCCCGGCCTCAGGGAGCTGGGGAGGAGCAGTGCCCAGGGGGGTGGAGGCAAACAGGGGTTCCTTGCTCCTCTGGGTGCCCACTCAAGCTCCTTCCCGGGGATGGCCCAACACCTCTGTCCTGGAAGGTGCAGACAGCAGACGTGGAGGCCGCCGGCCAGCTAAGCTGCAGACCCCGAGGACCATGGCCCAGGCCCCCTTCCTACGAGACTGTGGTCCCCTGGGATGGGCGACAGCGGTGGCCCCAGGCTCAGGTGCCTCCTGCCTAGAGGATTTCTCTGGCAGGGACCTCATTCCTTCTGGGAAGAAATTTGCATGGTTGGCCCTGGGCCAGCCCCTGCCGCCATCCAGGCTGCCCTTGGCTGGCACCTTCCAGGAAGACTTTCCCTGGGCCCGGCCCTGCTGCACATTCTCCTCTCCGTGGATACGGTGATTAGGTGTTGGTGAAGTTGGGATTTCTGCCAGGGACTTGGGGTTCTATTCCAGCCAGGAGGATTGAAATCTGCAACTGGAAAACCTGGCAAGTTTCCATTGCCTCTTGGACCATCGGGCAGGATGTGAGGGTGCTGGCCCTGGGAGGGGAGGGTCCAGAGAGGGCAGAGGGTCCTGATTACGAGGGGAGGTAGGTGAGGAAGAGACGGAGGGAGAGCGCTGTCTGAGGAGCTAGAAGCTCTTTGTCTCTGTGGGTTCTTTGTAAATTAGGCAATGTTTGGCAACAAGACATATTAGTTAATAAAGCCACCATTTTCCTGCCTGCCACCCTTCAGCTCCGCTGTCTCCCCATCGCAGCCCCCACCACCCACTGACAGGCTTGAAAATTCTCCACGGCCTTCGGCTATATGCAGGGCACCACCTTGGGGCCGAACGTTCTGGAGATCATGACCATCACCCTGGCCAACGATCAGGGGGCTCTCTGTCCACCTCATCCTCCGTTTTGCTCATCTTTCTGCTCCCTCCTTCAGGGAGGTCAGCAAAGGAACGGTCGCTGGCAATAAAGGATCACTGGATAAGGATAAGGGGTCTGTGGTGGATTTCTAGATCTAACCAACTATGTGACCATGGGCAAGTTGCTTTGCCTGATTCCACCCCGTTTGGAAAGCAGGCCTAATGAGGCAGCTCATGGTACTTCGACGAGCACAAAAGCCACGGCTGACGTGTGGAAGGTGCTGGATAGAGCCTGCTCCATGGAAGGGGCTCGGTACCTGTGGGTTTTCCTTCTTGCCGAGATCAAGAGCTGAGAATATCCCTGGATCTCAGCTTCTGTATCCTGAGCTCTCTGGGAGTTTTGGGCCCTTGAATGTGACAGACTGGTTGTGGGCCTCAGGGAAGACTCAGGGCTTTGGGTTATAATCTTGTCTCTCTCCTGGGATGGCACACCAGCCCCAGATACCCATGCTAATGTGGGCACTGCATGCCTCCAGCAATGACAGACCCAGGCAGCCATGTGCAGTAAACTGGCTCTCTGGGAGGGAAAATGCCCTGCTTCATGGTGTTTGCTAGTGTCCATGGTGTAAATACTCCCACCATGAATGATTTCAAGCTACCGATGGCTCAACAACCCACCACGAAATTCCTAAATATTTAACAAGTGGCTCTACCCAGCCATCAACCTCACACATTGGGTTGGCAGGGACAGGATCCCTGTTCTGGGGTCTCCTGCTGACCAGGCTGGGTCCCCTGTGTGAGTAGATATCTCAAGAACTCCTTTTCTCTCGTCTAGTCTATCTAGAGTGGGTTCTGCCCAGATCCACCCATTCTTCTCAGAGTTCCTCTTGGGGCTTGAAGCTGGAGGACTCTGTAGAGGGCAGGGTAGGAGGCTTACGGCATGCCTGTGGGGAGCGCTTGCTTTGTGCCAGTCTTTGTCCTGGCCAAGGGTCCCCATGTGAATTTCAGGGGTGGAGAGGGAGCGAGGACGTGGGAGATGTTAGTTGGCTTCCCTCGCCCTCCTGCCAGACACCAGCTCCCGCCAGTGCATGGCAGATAGTCCCATAGCCACCCTTTTTTGCACTCCTATATTCACACCATGCCACGGTCTCAGCACTGGGAAACCTGTCCTCCACTTTCCTGCAGGCTCTGGGGAGGTCCTGGCATAGCCAGCTCTGGGCCTCACTGTCTTTCAGACTTGACACATTGGGAACAGGATCCATCACCCACTTCCTGGCCCTCTTCCCCATTCATTTATGCGTTCCTTCAACCAACACTGATCATCAGCTGCCCATCACCCATACAGGGCAAGCTGGCTGGGGGATTTGAGGACCACTCTGAGGCTCTTTGTTTGTAGGGCTGGGTGGAAGGTGGTAGGAAATCCGAGGGAAGATACATGGCTGGAGGGGGTGGGTGAATTTCATTTCAGATGCACCAAATTTCGGTACCCACAGGACCCATTAGAGGAGCGGTTCAGAGGCCATAGACACTTGGTGTGGTGCTCAGGATAGGGGAGGTGACTTTGTTAATCCTTCTTCCAAGAAGAGTTCCAGGCCAGAAAGCCCCGAGTGATCTGTTGTTCCTCGTGCTCAGGTAATCAGTCACGGGGTGCTCATGCGCCCAAGCCTTTACTTGGCTGTTTCCTCCACCTGAATATTCTCCTTATAGAAGTGCTGCCCCTCCTCCAGGTACCCAGGTCAAATGTTCTTCCTTGAACTCTTCTAGAACCCTCATGACGGGAACGGGTCAGTCATGTCTCCTGCCACCCTCGCTTTTTTTTTTTAAGATTAAAAAAAAGCTTATTTATTTTAGAGAGACAAGAGTGTGAGCAGGAGAGGGGCAGAGAGAGAGGGAGACACAGAATCTAAAGCAGGCTCCAGGCTCTGAGCTGTCAGCACAGAGCCTGACATGGGGCTTGAACTCACGAACCTTGAGAGCATGACCTGAGCCAAAGTCAGCCCCTTAACCTACTGAGCCACCCAAGTGGCCCTTGCCCTCACTTTGTTTATGCTGCCTTGCCTTTTCCCAGGTGCCTGTGCTTGCCCCCCACCCCTTGACCATGCTGTGGGCTCCTGGGGTCAAGGACAGACCCCTCTTGTCCGTGTCTTTCCTGGAAGTCACCAGTTTTGGCGTGCATGCATGAATGCTGATAATAGATCGGTAGAACCTCACCGTCTTCCAGGTAGATCCTACCCTTACAGCAGCGTCCCCTGCAGATGGAGGGCTGCTCTGTGTGTGTCCAGCCGAGCACACGCCTGGCCTGGGGCTGGGCCATTCCCTCTGGACAAAACACGAAAACGGTCTGCCCGGTGGCCTAACGGATCCCAGTCCTGTCTCTGGGGCATCCCTGAAGCTCAGCATGTTGGCTGTGGCCCCAGGCCCTCCGTATTCCTGCCAGAGCTGTAGCAGACGTAAGAGGGTCTAAAGGCCCCGATCTCACAATCCATCATTTTAAAAATTTGCGCTCAGAGACATGTCACATGGCTTGTGACATTTCTTCATTCCTTTCTAATCATGGAAAGGCAGAGCCGACTTGCTAATTGAGGTTCAAAGATGCTTCGGCACTCTTGAGAATTAGTCAACTGTGTGTTTCTTCACTAATTTTGAAACGGCTCATTGCAATTATTGATGAAAGCAACTTTCAATGTTGTGACACTATGTTTCCAAACAGCAGGAGACCTTGGATCTGTCACCCCCCCCGCCAAACCCAGGTGTTGATTCTAGGGCTGAACCCCAAGCCCCACTCTTGTGTCTGGTAAGCAGGGTATGTGATCAGACCTTACTCCGGGCCTGGCCAGCCTCCACACTTGGGACAGAGGGGCCCCACGGCTTCCTTGAGGGTCTTAAGGTCCAGGTCTGCCTCTTCATGGCTGCAGCCAGCTGCACACCCACCCTTCACAGTGCTGCCTCCCTAGCACTGCCCAGCTGTTCCAGGAAGTTCTCGGTGTGCCATGTAAGCAAACAGCCCAAACCAAATTTCTCTGGATGAACAGATTTCAGAATAATGTCTTGGCAAGGCTGGCCTGGTGAGAGCCAGTGTTCAGGTGCCCGTGATTCCCCTCACTGCTGGTACCTTACTTCTTCACCCAGTATCTCTTGGAGCCGAGCTCACCTTAATACACGTACAGGGTGGCCCATAACTTTCTGAGGCTGCAGTGTGTCCCCTGGCATGCATGATGCCACACTCCGTGACGCCCCCCAGACATGGCCGTTTAAGTTGCCTCCATTTGGTTAATGACTCGCGGTGCTGCCCCAGAGACCCTTGTGTGTGAGCCCTTGCTCACGATGGGAGTGTATTTCCAAGATACACTTAGCAGGATGCTAGCTTTAGATTTTAAAAACCTCTTCCTGAAATACGGTCCACTTATGTATGAGGACAAAATGTGACATTTATCAAAATGAGGTTCCCAAACTGGGGGCTGATGGGGGTGGGGGGGAGATGAAGGAGGGGTGATGGGCATGGAGGAGGGCACTTGTGGGGATGAGCAGGGTGTCATATGGAAACCAACCTGACAATAAACTATTTTTAAAAAATGAGGTTCCCACAGTAGCCAAATATGGAAAGAGCCCAAATGTCATCGACTGATGAGTGGATAAAGAAGATGTGGTATATGTATACAATGGAATACTACTTGGTGGTCAGAAAGAATGAAAATCCTGCCATTTGCAACAATGTGGCTGGAATTAAGAGTGTATCAAGCTAAGGGAAATAAGTCAGTCAGAGAAGGACAAGTACATGACTTCACTCATATGCAGAATTTAAGCAACAAAACAGACGAACATAGGAGAAGGGAAGGAAAAATAAGATAAAATCAGAGAAGGAGGCAAACGGTAAGAGACTCTTAAATACAGAGAACAAACTGAGGGCTGCTGGAGAAGGGGTGGGTGGGGGATGGGCTCAGTGGGGGATGGGCATTAAGGAGGGCACTTGGGATGAGCACTGGGTGTTGTGTGTAAGTGATGAATCCCTACATTCTACTCCTGAAGCCAGTACTGCACTCTGTAGTACTAACTCAGATTTAAACTAAAAAAAAAAAACCTAAAAAAAACTAAACTAAAAAAAAAGTGGGTTCCCATCTCCCACCTCATACTGCTACAAACCAAAACAAAAATAAAACAAGAGTGAGGACAGCCTTCTCACTGGCAAATGAGGGGACGAGGGGACAGCCGTTAAGCAGTGGGCAGTGGTCACTTCCTCAGAGACCTCTGGCTCTGGTTTCTGGGAGCTGTACTGCGCTCTCGGTGGGGCCAGGAGAGACCCCGTGGGCAGCCAGGGTCAGGCTCTGGGCAGCGTCTGTCACCTCTGCTAGCTGTCCCAGGCTGCTGACCTCAGGCAGAGGCTGCAGAGGTCTGGGCTGGCTGCTGGCCAAGGTGGGGGACCCCTGCTCTGATGGGCTCCCAGGCACTTTAGATCCATCTGCTAAAGGAAAAGTCGAGTCTCACAGTTCTGATCACAAATGATCACAGAGGATCACAAATATTCTCCTTAGGGTCCCTGCTCTGGATCCAACCCTCTAGAAGGTGCTGAGACCAGGGCAAGGACCAGACTCAGGGCGACGACTCCTGAAGGGCTTGCAGACTCAGACGGAAAGACAATCCCAGTAACCGGGCGGGACCAGCAGCGCTCGCTGCTGGGCTGTGGGCTGGGTTTCCCCTCTCGTGGTGCTGAGCGGCTCAGGCACCGGTCCTTGTCCCCACCCACCTCTGTTCCCCCTCACCGCACCCCCCCCTTCTTGGCCTCAAGGAACTAGTTGGGGGTTGAGGAGGGGAAGGCCGATTGGGCCACAGGGCGGGGCACACCCCTTGAGGTCACCAAGCCCTGGATAAAGGGGTGCACAGCCAGCTAGGCTGACAGAGCCTTCCTTTGTTCGGCGGTCGCATCAGGAACCCAGAATGAAGCTAGTCTTTCTTGCCCTGCTGTTCCTTGGGGCCCTTGGTGAGTGCAGGGACCTGGGGGCGCGCCCCACCGGGTGGGCGCCCCGGTCGCCATACCCCGAGAGATGGGCGCCGGTGTCCCCGCGCCCCGCGGGGTGGGCGCCCCTCTGTCCCTGCGCCGTGCCGGATGGGCGCCCGTGTCCCCGCATCGCACGAGGTGGGCTCCTGTGTCCCTGCGCCCCGCCAGATGGACGTTGGTGTCTCCAAGCCCCGCCGTGTGTGCGCCCCTCTGCCTCTGCGCCCTGTCAGGTGGGCGCGGTGTCCTTGCGCCCCGCGGGGTGGGAGCCCCTCTGTCCCTGCGCCTTGCCAGGTGTGCGCCGGTGTCCTCGAGCCCCTGGGGGTGAGCGCCCAGAGCCTGCAGCTTGGGAGGCTGCGGTGGAGGGGGTGGGGGGGAAGGGCCGGGTCCCGCCCACCTGCCTGGGGAGGAGCCAGAGCAGAGCTCATCCCGGCAGATCCCGGAGTTTCTAGGGCTGCGCAAAACGTCCCAACGGGCCTTCTGGGAACCTGTCCCTTCATGTCCCACCTGGACCTTTGGTATCCATAGGATTGTTGCAGGCTTTTACATGAAAGGAAAATGAGACCCAGAGAGCGTCCTGGCTGGCAGAGGCCGGCTGGGCCGAGAAGGGTGGCTTCATCCCGGCTCCTGCCCTTTGAGGTCAGAACACTGCGTGTCTGCACAGAAGCAATCCCAGGATGCCTCCTTTCAAGAAGTTTCCGTCCAGGCACATGGGGGCGGCAGCATCTGAGTAGCTGACCCAGTTCAGGTGCTGGGTTGGGGGTACAGGAGGGGGCAGCTCCAGACCTGTTTTGGGGGGAGCATGTGGTGGTGAG
>NW_027532172.1:3976160-4096116 GCF_008692635.1 Crocuta crocuta | reverse complement strand
CCCCCCACCCCCCACTCCCGCCGTGTTTGGGGGGCGGGGACTGTGGATCTTGGTAAACCCCTCAGTTGTCCTTCTGTCTCCCAGTTCAGCCTTTGCCGAGGGAAGAAATGAGCCCCACACGTGGGCTCCCCATTCCTGCTGCTGTTCATGCCCTGCGCCACCTTGAAGCATGGTCTCCTGTTTGGCTCTCCCTCTTCACCCCCAGGTCCCATCCGTCACCAAGCTAATTTCTGACACCAGCTCCCTTTTCCCGTCACTTTTCCATTCCCAGTGCTTTTCTGCTTGGTTCCTGGCCTTCAGTCCACCCCCTCCCTCATTCTCGGCAGAGCCCTTAATTCTACTCTCCATGAGAGAGCCCTATTCCCTCTGGAGTAAGACCTCCTCCGACCGGCTTGGAGGGCTTTCCATGCTCTGACCCCAAATCCTTCACTAGTCCCATCTCTACTGCAGCCCACTTCTAACTTAGCCAGCCCAAACAGGCAGGCTAGCCTCGTGGTAGGGCAGGCGGGGGTTGTGTCTGAGTGCATAGCTTCAAATCCTAGCCCCAATACTTATTAGCTGTGGGGCCTTGGGCAAGCCACGTAACTAGCTAAAGACACTATTTTCTCACCTGGAAATGATATTAGCAGAACTCACAGTGTAGAGGGTTGGAAGGACCGATGGACAGAGAAGATGTGAAGTGCTGAGTAGAGAACCTGCCATAAAACGTGCTTGCAACATTAGCTGCACACGGAGTCCGTTGTTCTCGCCTCCAGGAATGCCACCGCCGTCATTACTGGCTGAGGTCCTGGGGAGCTCACTTCTGGTCTGGCATTGGTCTCTTCCAGAGCATCCGTCATACTTAGCTTCCCCTTTTTTGCCTTTTTTCTCTCCAGATGGGAGGTGAGGTCTTGTCCTGTGTGCTTACATGTTCCTCTGTATGACACACAGTGCTGTGTATACAGAAGGCATCTAGTAAATGCTACTGGGTCACAAGTGGCTGAATATGACCAGATTAATGTTTACGGCAGGACAGTTCCCTGAGGGCATTGGGATAGATTCTACCCTTTGGGATTTCCTGGGATTATGGCCAGTGGAGAGGCACTGTGTCCCCCCCCGTCCAGGGAGCCTCAAATCCCTTGGTGGGTCTGACTGTGCAGGGGCTGGCTCATGAATAGGAGGTAGCAGAGGGCTGAAAGTTCCACTCTAATGCATATCCAAGTAGGAAAGCGGCTTTTGCAATCAAGTGTGTGTGTGTGCATGTGTGTGTTTATTGAGGTATATTTTACATATCATAAGATTCACCTATTTCAAGTGTACACTTCGATGATTTTTAGGAATTTTACCGAGTAGCACAACCATCACTGTAAAATCGTTTTAGTACACTTCTACACCTGTAATAAGATTCTTCGTGTCCATTTCTAGTTACTCTTCATTCTCACCCCAGCGTCAGGCCAATTGCTAATTACTTTCTGTTTTACAAATTTGCCTTTGAAGACCTTTCACATACAAGTGGAATCGTACAGCAGGTGGTGTCCTGTGTCTGGCTTCCTTCATTTAAGCATAAATGAGGCACATTCATATTGTAGTGCATATCTCTAGCTCTTTCCCTTTTACTGCCAAATAATACTCTATCACGTGGATGTACCACAATTTGCCTAGCCATTCATTCACCAGTGGCTGGACTTTCAGGTTGTCTCCAGCTTGGGGCTTTTCTGAATAATGCTGCTGTAAATATTTACACAGGAGTCTTCCTGAGACATATATTTTTTCTTTTGGGTCTATATCTAGACATGGAATTGCTGGGTCAAAACGTTTAACATTTTCAGAAGCTGCCAACCTGTTTCCCAAAGTGGCTCCAACCACTTTCCATTCTTAGCAATGTATAAGGGGTCCCATGTCTTCATATCCTCACCAACATTTGTTATCCTCTGTTTTAGTTATTATAACTATGCCCAGTAGGTGTGAAATGTATATCTCATTGCGCTTTTAATTTGAGCCTCCCTAAAGACTAACGGTGTTGAACATCTTTTCATGTACTCGTTAGCCATTCATAGATCTTCTTTGGTGAAATGTCACATCTTCTGCCTATTTAAAATTTTTTAAAAAATTTTTATTTATTTTTGAGGGAGAGACAGAGTGTAAGTGGGGGAGGGGTAGAGAGAGAGGGAGACACAGAATCTGAAGCAGGCTCCAGGCTCTGAGCTGCCTGGACAGAGCCTGATGTGGGGCTTAGACTCACAAACCATGAGATCATGACCTGAGCTGAAGTCAGACAATTAACCTACTGAGCCACCCGGGCGCCCCTCATCTGCCTATTAAAAAAATGTTTATTTATTTATTTTGAGAGAGAGAGAGAGAGAGAGCAAGGCAGGGGAGGGGCAGAGAGAGGAAGAGAGACAATCCCAAGCAGACTCCATGCTGCCAGCATAGAGCCCCACTAGGGGCTCAATTTCACAAACTGTGAGATTATGACCTGAGCTGACATCAAGAGTCAGATGCTCAACTGACTGAGCCCCCCAGGCACCCCTGTGTTTGTATTTTCTTAACTGTCTTTTTTTTAGGGGTTATCTATTTTATCCATTATATGTTTATTTTTATTTTTATTTATTTTTTTTTTTTTACAAATAGTTTATTGTCAAGTTGGTTTCCATATAACACCCAGTGCTCATCCCCACAAATGCCTTCCTCCATGCCCATCTCCCCCCTCCCCTCCCCACACCCATCAGTCCTTAGTTTGTTCGCAGCATTCAAGAGTCTCTCATGGTTTGCCTCTCTCCCTCTCCCCCACCATTTCCCCCCTTCTTCTTCCCCATGGTCCTCCGTTAAGTTCCTCCTAGTCCTCCTATACGTGCAAACATATGGTATCTGTCCTTCTCTGCCTGACTTATTTCACTCAGCATAACACCCTCAAGGTCCATCCATGTTGCTACACGTGGCCAGATTTCATTCTTTCTTAACTGTCTTTTGAAATACAGAAGTTTTGAATTTTGATAGGCCACTTTCTCAAGTTTTTTCATTTATGGACTGTGCTTTTGGTGTCATAGCTAATTAAACTTTGCCTCTCCCAAGGTTGCAAAGTTTTCCCCTGTGTTTCCTTCTGAAAGTTGAATTGTTTTATCTCTTACACTAAATTCTATGATCCACTTTGAGTTCATTTCTGTGTACGATGTGAGGTAGGGCTCTAAGTTAATCTTTTTTTGTGTGCAGATGTATGTTGTGCTAACGCCCTTTGTTAACATACTGTCCTTCTGCCAATGAATGGCCTTAGTGCCCTGGTCTAATATCAATGGCGTGTAAATATAAGGATTCTGTTCCATTGATCTATAAGTTCATCTTTATACTAATATCACACTGTTTAGAGAACTTTGGCTTTAAAGTATGTTTTAGGAAGTAAAATTTGTTGAGATTTATTCTTTTTCAAAATTGCTTGCCTATAAATATAAATTATATAGAATTATTTTGGCTATTTTACATCAACTTATGTATCTTACGTAAATTGTAGAATCTGCTCATCAATTCCTGCAAACCTCCCCCTCCTCCCAGCCTGCTGGGATTTTGATAGGGTTTGTGCTGATTCTCTATATCAATTTAAGGAGAATTACCATCTTAACAATATTGAATTTATTAAGCATGAACATAAATGTTTCTCCATTTATTTAGATCTTTAATTTCTTCAGCAAAATTTTAATTTTCAGTGTAAATCTTGCATTGTTTTGTTAAATATTTCCCTACGTATTTAATTCTTTTTGATGCTCTTGTGAATAGAATTGTTTTCTTAGTTTTATATTTGGATCATCCAAGCCTTATATGCAAAAATACAATTGCTCTTTGCGTATTGATCTTGAATCCTGTGACCTTGTTATATTTGTGTATTAGTTCTGATAGCATTCTGTGCACGCCTCAGGATTTTCTACATAGAGGATCACATCATCTGCAACTGAAGACAGTTTTACTGGTTCCTTTCTGGTCTCGATGACTTCCGTTGCATTTTCTTATTACTGTGGTTAGGATCTCCAGTATTATGATGAGTAGGAAAACTGAGGGTGGAGACTCCATCTTCTGGGGAAAGCATTCAGTCTTTCACCATTTTAATGTAATGGTGAAAAACTATAAGTTTTTCATAGATGCCATTTATCAGGCAACCATGCGGTGGTTAAGAGCTGTGAGCACATCTGGTCCAGCTTCCTTCCTAATTGCATCGATTCTACCAGCAAGGTAGGCTCGGTAGGAGAGTCAGACCTTCTGATACAGAGGCGAGTGGTGGTAACTCAGGCACACTGACCCATTTGGTACCCACTCAGTGTAGCTACTGACAAGGAGTCGGGTGTGGTTAAGTTGCCTTGGCATCAGCTGGAGGGGGGGATTCTTGTAGACACCACAGTCTAGAGAGACCCAGATTCTAGGCTGGATTTTGCCACTGCTGAGCAGTCAGTCTCTCAGCCTCCTCAAGAGCCAGTTTCCACACTAACAAAACAGTAGCAAGAATCCCTTTCGTGCCCACCTCCCGGCTCCAAGTGGGACAAGCAAGTGGTAGAGCTCCACAAACTGAGGCCAATGAGCATCATCAGTTTTTAGAGGTAGGAGATGTGTTGGTGACAGGAAGGGGTATAATCCAGAGTCTCTGACTGGTCTCCTTGCATTTGCTGAGAATCACAACCCCTCCAGCCCGCAGAGAATGCTCACCAGACAACAAGACGCTTCTACTCGAGGAGAGCGGCCTGACTTGGGGGCCGAATGGAGAGGAGACAGGAGGAGCAGAGAGACGGAGGAGCCTGGATAAGTCTGTCAGAAAGTGGGTGGTCTCTCCCACGGGCAGTGGTTGAGCCCTTGCTCCCTGGCTTCTTTCCCCCAGGACTGTGTCTGGGCGCCCGGAGGAAAGATGTTCGGTGGTGCACCATATCGAAAGCAGAGGCAACGAAATGCTCCAAATTCCAACGGAATATGAAGAGGGTGGGTGGTCCCACTGTCTCCTGCACAAGGAAAACCTCTCGCCAAGAATGTATCCAGGCCATCAAGGTGAGGCAGTGCCGTGTATTGGTTGGGACCAAACTGAATGGAAGGGAATGGAATGGAATAAAATAAAAATGTATTTGCCCCTCCTTCCTCTGCTTTTCTTCCTGGGCACCTATAGGCTGGGAGTGCTCCTTCCACATAGGACACACGGGTATTTTGAAAGCCGATATTAACGTTTTAAAGTGGAGACACCACGTGTGGGGAAACTGTGGTTGCAACACGAATTTTTTTCCTTTTTTTTTTTAAATGTTCATTTATTTATTTTGAGAGAGAAAGAGAGGGAGCATGAGCAGGGAAGGGGCAGAGAGAGAGGGAGAGAGAGAGAATCCCAAGCAGGCTCTGCGCTGTCCGTGCAAAGCCAGACGTGGGGTCCTATTCCAAGAATGAAGAGATAAGACCTGAGTCAAAATCAAGAGTCAGAGGTTAAACCAACCAAGCCACCCAGGTGCCCCTCAACGTGAATTTTTAATAACAGCTGTGCACACATTCAGCATGACAGCGTTCAGTCATACTGAATGAGTATGTAACACTGGCAAAAGACAGGGTTCCTCCGAAAGGTAAAACCTCTCGAAGATTGTTCCTGCCAAACCCTGAGCAAAATAAGTTCAGCCGATCCGTAGTTACCATATCGACTTGTCGGAGCTGCCGGCCAGGGTGCCAAGCTTTGGAAAGACATTTGTGCGACACATTTCCAGAGGTAGAGAGAAGGGAATCATGACTTCTGCATAATTTCAGATTCCTTTTGTTTTTTGAGATATAAGATCTATACTGAAATTTTACTCGTTCACTCAACATATATGTCCTTTGCGTCTGCTATGTGCATGTTGTACGTACTTGACTCTAGCACAGAGTGGGTAATTTGGGTAAAAGTTCCTAATAGGGGTGCCTGGCTGGCTGAGTCACTTAAGCGTCCCACTTTGGCTCAGGTCATGATCTTGCGGTCGGTAGGTTCGGGCCCGCATCGGGCTCTTTGCTGACAGCTCAGAGCCTGGAGCCTGCTTCAGATTCTGTGTCTCCCTCTCTCTCTGATCCTCCCCTACTCACGCTGTCTCTCTCTGTCTCTCAGAAATAAATAAAACATTAAAAAAATAAATTAAAAAGTTCCTAATAATATCGAGGGTTATCCCTTAAGAGAAAAAAAATGTAGTTTGAACAAGGTTTTAGGCTATTATTTTACAACTGTGGCCTGGGGAAAAACAGCACCAGCATACCCTGCTGGTTTAAAATGCAGATTCTTAGACCGCATTGTAACCAATTCAACTGATTATCTGTGATAAGATTGCAAAATCTGCCTTTTTAATAAAAGCTCCATTTGAAACCAGTTCTGCGGGCCACACATCAAAACAAAGTTGAGACAGATGACATGGTTGGAAATAAAATGTGTATTATCAGAGAACCAGGGGACAGGTTAATTTACAGAAATATAGAGGAAAGAGAACTCTCGTAGCTTTTAAGCAAAGAACTAAATTGTGAAGAAAACGGGCAGATTTAAGAATATAAAAAAATTTAACTTATAGCCATTAAAAACGTTAAAAATTTTTTAATGTTTACTGAAAAAAAATTATTTTTGAGAGAGAGAGACAGAGTGTGAACATGTGAGGGGCAGAGATAGAGAGACACAGAATCGGAAGCAGGCTCCAGGCTCTAAGCTAGCCGTCAGCACAGAGTCTGACGCAGGGGCTTGAACTCAGAAGCCATGAGATCGTGACCTGAGCCGAAGCCGGACGCTTAACTGATTGAGCCACCCAGGCGCCCCAATAGCCATTAAAAACATTTAAACAGGGCTACCTGGGTGGTTCAGTGGGTTAAGCATCTGACTTTTGATTTCAGCTCAGGCCCTGATCTCACCACTCATGAGTTCGAGCCCCAGGTCGGGCTCTGCACTAACAACAAAATAAGTAAATAAACATTAAAAAATTAAACAAAAATTAAACAGAAAGTTTAGAAAATACCACAATGACTATGCACCAGCTCTGACAAGTGATTGTTATGTACTGTATACTCTATAAAGAACTAATTCAATTTGGTTAAGTAATGTAGGGTTATAAATGAAAAATGGTATGAACAGAGTATCACTAAGAGGAAGTTTATAATTATTAAAAATAACAAAATTTAGTAACCGGGGGAATGCAAGTGTAAGCAATCTGTTAGAACTTGCATTTTCTTTTTTTTAAGTTTATTTATTTATTTTGAGAGAGACAGAGACAACTTAAGCAGGGACGGGGCAGATAGAGAGAGAGAATCCCAAGCAGGCTCCATGCTGCCAGTGCAGTGCCCAACGTGGGGCTCAAACTCACAAACTGTGAAATCTTGACCTGAGAAAAAACTGAGTCAGTCACTTAATGGACTCAGCCACCCAGACGCCCCAGCACTTACATTTTCCAAAGTAATGGCAATAAAACAAAAGCCTGCCTTGCTGGTGATTTTATAGCGAAACTATCTTCGTGGCTGGTGGCCTTCCAAATTGGCATTGCGAATCTTCTGGAAAGCAGAGTAGCAAGAGCAGCCAGGGCCACCAAGATAAACATGCTATTGTCTGAGTGATTCTACCCTCAGATGCCTATCCCGAGGCAATAGGGCATCAGAAGGAAAAATTCTATGAGGGCAAAGCTATCGATGCAAGCATAAATTTTATAGCAAAAAGCAAGTGCTGAGCATCTGAGGAGTTATCTGGCAAATTGTAGAACCACAACATTATGATAAAATATTATGAAGTCACTAAAATCAATAAAAGCCCTGCAGAAGTATGAAAACACATGCCGTTTTAGAGGAATGAAGCAGTCCACAACACATTATCTGTACCAGATGGCAAATATAAGAAATGTGGAAGTATATGAGAGGTGATATGCTAAGGAGAACATGGTTTATTATGATAATTTTAAGGTAGCAGAAGAGTTATATTTTCTATTCAGTAAAAAAGAACTCAAAAGAAATCAGTATAGGGCTTTCTAGGGAAAGCATCTAGAATAAACAACTTCATTTATTATTACTTGTATTAATTTATTTGATAGAGAGAGAGAAAATGAGCAGGGGAGAGGGGTGAAGAGGAAGGAGAGAGAGAGGTGGGGGGAGTGAGAGAGAGAGAGAGAGGGAGAGAGAGAAACAGAGAATTCCAAGCAGGCTCCACACTCAGGATCCTCTTGAAGCCTGACATAGGGCTCGATCCCATGACCCTTGTCATGACCTAAGCAGAAGTCAAGAGTTGGATGTTCAACTGACTGGGGCACCCCGGTGCCCCGAGAATAAACAACTGTAAATGTAAATGACTGTGAAGAGCAGGAGCAATGAGGTGATACAGGCAGGGAGGCTCATGAGAAAGAGACAATACGCCAACCTTGGTAGTTAAAGCTATTGGGCTGATGCCATTGCCTTCAAAAAAGGGAACTTTGGCTCGTCCAACCAAGCGAACATGAGTGAATATGACCCAAAGGTGACCGTTCTGAAGATCCTTCAAGCCTTTTGAAGATCCTTCTAGATCTTTCTGACCTCCTGAAACCCGATTGCCTGGGTTAGGGCGGGCTCTCTCCTGCAGCTGGTCTGGCCTCTTTGCTTTCAGGCAAACAAGGCAGATGCTGTGACCCTTGACAGTGGTCTGGTGTTCGAGGCTGGCCTGGACCCCAATAAACTGCGCCCTATAGCGGCTGAGGTCTATGGGACCCAAGAGGGTGAGTTCTCCCTGGAGACCCAGAAGCTGGGGTGGCCCTGGCCTTGGCCCTGGGCTCTGTGCAGCCAGAATGGATGGATCTAGAGGTGGGGTCTCAGACACCATTTGGCTTGCTGAGAACAGAGTCCCTGGGCTCCCTTGGCCTGATGCTGACCCAGTTCGGGAGGACACTCGTGTGCTCCCTGGGGAAATAGAGCAGGTCTGAGGAAAAGGCAGCCTATCGCTCCCCTTTCCACCAGGGCAAGGTCAAGTTGGGCTGTTTTTCTCCCTCTGGTTTGGGATAAGAGCTTTCAATTCTCTCTGTCCCTTTGCAGAGCCCCAAAGCCACTATTATGCTGTGGCCATCACAAAGAAGGGAACCAACTTCCAGCTGAACCAACTTCAAGGCGTGAAGTCCTGCCACACAGGCCTTGGCAGGTCCGCCGGATGGAACATCCCTATGGGGATACTTCGCCCATTCTTAAACTGGACAGGGCCACCCGAGCCCCTTGAGAAAGGTAAGATGGTGGGAGGATTATGGCCGATCTCTGGGCGGGGTTGCACACGCAGGCCACTTTGCAAACATGTGTGATGAACCCCAGCGTGCCCACCGCACCAGCGGCCCTTGGGAGGCGGCAGCTGAGTCTGTTGTCGGCCAGGGTGCGTCTCTGGGCTCCCAGCCTCACACACAAGGCTGTCCCGCAGGGGTGAGGCTGTCCCACAGAGGTGGAGGATGGGCTCTGTCTCCCTCTCTCTCTCTGCCCCTCCCCAGTTTGTGGTCTCATCCCTGGGAGGTGCGATGAGCTGTGGCCAGACTGGCTCACACTCTGTGGTCTATTTCTCTGCGTTCAACAGCGGTGGCCAGTTTCTTCTCTGCCAGTTGTGTGCCCTGCGCGGATGGAAAAGAGTACCCCAACCTGTGTGGCCTGTGTGCGGGGACGGGGGAAAATAAATGTGCCTGCTCCTCCCAAGAGCCATACTTCGGCTACGCTGGCGCCTTCAGGTGAGTGAGAAGGCCGTCTTCTCCCCAGTGGCCTGAGCACCATGTGTCCTCAGGCCAGGGCGCCTTTCCTCTGGTCCCAAACGCAGCCCAGCCTGCTGACAGGGGCCACAGAGCAAGTCCTGTCTCCTCCTGGTGGGCAGATGGACATACCGGGTCCAAAGAGGGCACCGGCNCCCCCACGTGCCCCTCACTTCTGCTCCAGCCTGTGAGCCATCACCCCGACAGTGGTCATTCCTTGTCCCCGTAGAGACCTGACTCTGGCTTTGTTTGGGCTGGGACATCCTGGGCTCCCCTGCCCTCTCCCTACCCACAGAGGGACTGATGGGGTCTTGTCGGGAGCCGACCAGTCCCTCGCTGCCGGAAGGACAGCTGGAGTGTCCGGGCTGATGGGGTCTGCCCTGTGCAGGCATCTCATCCAGCCGGGAGACAGTGAGCTCTGCCCGACTGCCCCCTGCACCCCCGGCACCACCACTCCCATCCCCCCCACCCCTGTGCTGAGGCTGACCTACCTCTCTCCCCACATCTGCCTCCTGAGCTCAGGCCTTTTGGCAGACGCTTGGCCGCCAGCCAGCGCACATTTGCCCACTCGGTCCTGGGAGAAAGAACCACCTGCTCAAGGATATAGAGGCTTCAGACCCTTTTATATAGAAAGACCCGCTTTGCCCTTCAGCCCCCAAGGTGGGAGGCGGGGGTCGCTGGCCAGCCCCTGGGCCATCCTCCCTCACAGTCTACCCGGGGGTGCTTCCCGCCGCCCTCCCAGATGGGTGGCTCCAAAGCCTCAGAGGAGGTGGGTCCCAGTGCCCCGCTCCCCCAGGAGGCATGAAGAAGAGGCTGAGGACGGCTGCTGACCGTGCTGACCCTTCTGGGGCTTTCTCATCTCACAGGTGTCTGCAAGAAGGGGCTGGAGATGTGGCGTTTGTCAGGCACAGTACAGTGTTTGGTAAGAGGCGGGAGAAGAGATGTGGGTACTGCCCCCTTTTATTTTATTTTCCCGTAATTCTGAGTATTGAGCTAACTGGACTCCCCTCTTCTTGGCACGTGATTATCAAGCTTCCCTACGGGCCATGCCTCTTATTTGATGTTATTTCCTATTTTACTTTTATTTTATTTAACACATTTTTAGTGTTTATTTACTTTTGAAAGAGAGAGAGAGAGAGAGAGAGAGATAAAGCACAAGTGGAGGAGGGCAGAAAGAGAGGGAGACAGAATCTGAAGCAGGCTCCAGGCTCTGAGCTGTCAGCACAGAACCTGACACAGGGCTCAAACTCCCAAACCATGAGATCATGACCAAGCCGACTGAGCCACCCAGGAGCCCCTATTTTATTATTCTTTTTTTATTAAAATTTTTTTTAGGGTTTATTTAATTTTGAGAGAGAGAGAAAGAGAGAGACAGAGCATGAGTGGGTGAGGGGCAGAGAGAGAGAGAGAAAGAGAGAGACCGAGGGAGACACAGAATCTGAAACAGGCTCCAGGCCCCGAACTGTCAACACAGAGCCCAATGCAGGGCTTGAACTCACAAACCATGAGATCATGACCTGAGCCAAAGTTGGATGCTTAACCAACTGAGCTACCCAGGCGCCCCTTGTTTCCCATTTTAAAGCATGAATTTTCTCTAAATCCCTTAATGCCCACCACCTCGCTTTTCCTCAGAGATACCCCCGCCTTGGTACTTGACGTGGGCTTTTGGGTTCTAAGCCCACAGAAGTTTGAGCATTAGAGACCTTGCTGCTGCCAAGATTGTCCGCTCAGCAGTTTGTTTTGGAGATTTACCTGTGTTGTGCGTATGTCTCATTCAGTGGTTCCAACGGCTGAGGAATGCTCCTCGGAACTGGTCCATCAGCTTTTACTTATCTATCACCTTAGATCATCTTGTCCTTCCCTCTACCACAAACAGCTCCATGACCCAGCTCTCCTCTGTGTCCTCTGACTGTCCTGCAGGAGAAGATTCCTGAAACACCACACACTGATGCACATTTCTGGGCATGCACAGGCTGAACACATTCTTACCAGGACCACCAGAGACAGACCCACCCCACTGACCCGGGACCTCCAGAAATAGGCTTGCATTGACCATCTCAATATGTTTACTAGTCATTTTATAACCTTGATTATTTTTCTATTGACTTTAATGCCTGTTTCTTCATGATTTTGATTAAAGGAAAGGCATTCTTTCCTTTTTAAGTTTATTTATTTATTTTGAAAGAGGGCAAGAGTGAGTGGGGGAGGGGCAGAGAGAGAGAGAGAGACAGGGAGAGAATCCCAAGCAGGCTCTGTGATGTTGGTGCAGAGCTCAATGTGAGGGTCAGACCCACAGACCGTGAGATCATGACCTAAGCTGAGATCAAGAGTCGGACACTTAAATGACCGAGCCACCCAGGAGCCCTGGTGTTCTTCCTATTTAGATATCAAGGCATTGTTGATTCTAGACTTTAGGAAGATCTTTTCTTGGTTAAAAAATGTTTTGGTCAATAGCACCTTTTGTGGAACAGAAGTCCTTGATATTGATAGGCTTAAGTCCATCAGTTTTATCTTGTTGGTTTGTGCTTATGGGGTCTTTTAAAGATGCCCTCTTAGGGGCATCCAGCTGGCTCAGTTAAGCATCTGACTCTTGATCTTGGCTCAAGTCACGATTTCTGTTTGTTTGCTGGAGCCCCGTGTCGGGCTCTGCACTGACAGCCATGCTTGGGATTCCCTAACCCTCCACCCCACTCACTCATGCACACATACTCTCTTTCTTTCTCAAAATAAATGAACTTAAAAAAAAATTCCACCCTATATATGGAGCCACTTCAAGTTTACACATAGCTATGGATCTGTTTCTGAGCTATTTTGTTTCTCTGGTGTATTTGTATTTTTCTGTTTTTCTTACCCAAGCCTGCACCCTTAATATCTGGGTATCCCGTGGGGAGCAGAGGTGGGATTGGTGGAGACATTTCTCACGTTACACTTTGCTGTTCATTTTCAGATTTTTTAAAACTAAAAGTGTAGAGTTATTTTGCTGGATTTCTAAAAACGTCACATTTTAAATTTAATTAGAATTGTTTTGAGTTTAAATTGGTCCATGGGGAACTATATTCCTATGTTAAATTCTCCAATCCCTGATCGTGATAAATCTTCCTCCTTTGATCATACCTCTTTTTACGTCCTTTAATAGAACTTACAAAATTTCTCTTTGTTTGTCTTTTGCATTTCTTTGTGTGCGGTTGGTTACTAGCCTTAATGGTTTGGGTTGCTATTATAGTCTCTGATATTCTATATTAGCTTCTGCTTGGCTGTTGCTAATGAGAATAATACTTGATTTTGGAAGTGCTACCTTGCTGGATACCATTATTGGTTTTATTCCTTCTTCCTTGGTTTTGTTGGCTTTTCTATGTAGATGACCACATCATCTTTACTTTTTAATTTTAGCTTTTGAGGGGTGGGAGAAGAGCACAGGGAGAGGGAGAGAGAGAATCCCAAGCAGGCTCCACACCCAGCACGGAGCTCGGTCTCACAACTGTTGAGATCATGACCTGAGCAGAAATCGAGTCAGACGCTCAACGGACTGAGCCATCCAGGCACCCCCCATGGATCACATCATCTTTAAATAAACTTTGTCTTCTTCCTTCCGGTGGTTACATCTCCTTTCTTTTGTCAGTTGTGTGTATACCAGGCCATCCGGCACTGTGTTGGCAATATGACAGCTGACATTTTTGCTTTGTTCCTGATTTTGAAGTGAATGCTTACATTTTCTTCTGTTGATATGCTTTTGCTGTAGCTATTTTGATAAATGGTATTTGCCAAGTTCAAGAATGTTACCAAATTCTCCATATTACTAGTTTCCTGAAACAAACAAAAAAACCCAACCACAACTAGATGTTGAACATACACATGCTTTTTCTGCATCTGTTAAGATTATCTCATGGTGCTTATTAATAATAATATGGAATATTTTGGCTTTTTTGGACGGTTGACCATTCTTTTGTTAATGGAATAAACTGATAAGCCTTAATCCTGATCTATCAGTTTTCAAAATACTCTGCTGAGGTATTCTTCCTGTAATTCTTCTCTCTTGTATTGCTCTCTCTGATTTTGAGATCAAAGTTGTACTAATCTCATAAAATGACTTGGGCAGGTTCCTGTCACTTTACATATGGTCACTATACATGCTTCTATCTGAGATACATTAACACTTCCACATTGGGCTGACCTCACTCATAAAAACAGACTTTTCCCTTCTTTTGATAACACCTCATGTTGGGAAGTGATTCAACTGTACATCCTGCCTTAAAAATGTTTGTAATTGTTTATTCTTTCTAGAGAGGTGGGTAAGGCAGTGCCCCCTGGCTGGTGCACTGGGATTGCCTCTGCCCTGAGACCCTTTCCTAGGAGGGGTTGCCATAGAAACAGATGGGGTCTGGTTCAGCCTCCTTCGCTGACCAGGCAGCAGGTGCAACAATCCCAGAGCAGCCTCTATGATCCAGAGAACACCGGGCCCCCAAGGCTTTCTGGCTACTATCTTTACTTTTTGGAGAGTCCTGGAGCAATCCACTACCCTTCTGGCCCCCTACCCCAGTTTTGTATGATGTCTCCTCTAGCTCACGATGTGGGGGAAGGGGAACTACAGCTCACGGTTAATGCCTACAGTGGGCTCATCTGGGTTCCCCTCCGCCTCCACCTTTCCCCCAGAGACCCTGCCAAACAAGACCGACCAGGACAAGTACGAGCTGCTCTGCCTAGACAACACTCGGAAGCCAGTGGATGCATTCAAGGATTGTCACCTGGCCCGGATCCCTTCTCACGCTGTTGTGGCCCGAAGTGTAAATGGCAAGGAGGACTTGATCTGGAAGCTTCTCCAAAAGGCGCAGGTGTCTACCTCCCCCAGCCCCCTGAGGCCCTCCCCACTGGCTTGGATTTGCTGTGGGGAGGTTCCTTCCTTCCAGAATTTCCTGTTGCTCTAGAAGTCCCTAGACTTCTCTCTTTTGTGCAGCCTCTCTGCACAAAAGTTAACAAATTCGGTGTGCCCTGGCCAGCAGAGCCAGTAAAGGTCTCTCCGGGTTACTGATGAGCGCTGTCTCAGCGGCTGGAGCAGCAGCAGGGGGCAGGATGAGGCAATATTCTCAGGACCCGGAGGTGCCTGGACCCTAGCAACTTTTGAAGCCACGGCTGAATGAGCCATGGGGCCAGTCCCTGCACACAAGGAAGGGAACCAAGGTCCCCACCGTCAGCATCAGCCCCACGCTCCAGATACTGTGTTTCAACATTGTGCTTTTCTTCCCTCTCCATGTCCCTCTGACACTGTACTTCCATTTCCCCTTAATTAGGAAAAATTTGGAAAAGAAAAGTCATCTGCGTTCCAGCTCTTTGGTTCCCCTGAAGGGATGAAGGATCTGCTGTTCAAAGACTCGGCCATTGGGTTTTTGAGCGTCCCCTCGAAGGTCGATGCTGGCCTGTACCTTGGCTTCAACTACCTCACTGCCATCCTGGGCCTGAGGGAAAGTGAGTGAGGCCCGGCAGGCCCTGGGGTCAGGCTGGTGGGGGCGCTAAGCCCAGGGTGAGGCCTTCCAGAAAGGACTCTCCCCTCCGGCAGCGCAGCCCTGCTCTGAAGTGGCCTCCTTTCCATTTGAGGCAGATGCCAGTGTACTGTCAACCAAGCCAGGGCATTTTAACATGCCGGGAGTCTCCAAACTAATGTGACAGACACCCAGTTAATGCCGCTATATGTCCCTGGTTCCGTGGCCAGGACAGAAACATCAAATTGCCTCCTTATGAAGTAAGAAATATGCACACGAACCAAGAGAATGGGGGCCCCTCCTGGGATGAATCTGGAGACCTGGTGAACGAAGCTCTGGGCTGGGGCCCTGGACTTGACCGGGAGACCACAGGGGGCCAGCTCAGCCATGGCTCCTCCTCTCCCGGGGGTACTGAGGTGGAGTCAGCCGGAATCAGGACCCAGTTAATGGTGGTGATGGACTTAGGGGAGGTCAGGGCTGTGCTCAACGTCCCCTAGGCCATCTCTTGGGCTGCCACTGTCCATGTCCTGGAGATTTTATCCCGTGGGCAAGTCACTGCCACCAGGGCTTGAAGGGTGGGTTAGAAGCCAGAGAAGTCTCCAAAGGAACGGAAATAGGAGGCCCGGGGTGACCGCGCCTGGAGAAGGGGTTGGGCTGCTCAGAGTGGAGGGGGAGAGCGGCAGGTGCCCCGCACTGGGCTTCAGGGCAGTGGGCGGCGCCTGGGTGTCCCCACCAGGCTCTGGCCCCACGACCTGTGTCCCTGTGCGCAGAGGCTTCGGAAGTGGAGGAGCGGCGCCAGCGCGTTGCTTGGTGCGCGGTGGGCAAAGAGGAGGAGAGCAAGTGCCAGCAGTGGAGTCTCGCGAGCCACGGGAACGTGACGTGCGAATCGGCACCCACGGGCGAGGACTGCATCGCCCTGATCCTGGTAGGTGGGCGGGCTCCGCAGGGGGGTGTGGTGGTGGTGGTGATCGCGACCCGGGGACACCAAGCAGGCTGCGCACGGGCGTTCTGAATGTTTGTGGTGGGCTTTGGTTTTGCAGAAAGGAGAAGCTGACGCCCTGAGCCTGGATGGAGGCCTGATCTATGTCGCTGGCAAGTGTGGTTTGGTGCCTGTCCTGGCGGAGAACCAAAGTAAGTCGGTGTTGCGGGGAGGGTGTCCTCTCTGGTTTATTCCGTCTGGCCCATGGGAGTAGTAACTCCACTTGGTGGGCCCAGGTGGAGATGCTGAGATGGACGGATGCATTCAAACAGGGGAGTCAGGGGGAGAGAATAGATGAAAGAGACTTTCACCCACCTGGCCTGCTGTGAGAGGTGACAAAGCACAGATCGGTTTCCTCTGCTTCATTTAAAACAGGATTTTAGTCAAATATAATATACATACAGAAAAGGGCCCATGAGTGCAACTCAGTGACATGTCACAAACTGGTACGTCTCCATGCACCAGTGGCCAGATCAAGACACAGCAAGTTCCAGATGGCCCCGGGAACACTCTTGCCACCAGCCCCCATACTCCAGCGAGGGTAGTAACCCCTGGCTTCAAACCGCAGAGATCAATTCTGCCTGTTTTTAAATTTTTTAAAAAACTTTTATTCATTTCTTGAGAGGGAGATGGAGACAGAGTGCAACTGGGGGAGGGGCAGAGAGAGGGAGACAAAGAATCCGAAGCAGCCTCCAGGCTCTGAGCTGTCAGCACAGAGCCCGTCGCGGGGCTCGAACTCACCAACGGCGGGATCGTGACCTGAGCCAAAGTCAGACGCTTAACCGACTGAGCCCCCCCAGGTGCCCCAATTCTGCCTGTTTTTAAACCTTATACACAAGGCATGTGCTTTGTACGTCTCTTGCTCAGTGTTATGGCCGTGCGATTCATCCAAAGAATATTGAATCTCGTTGCTGTATGGTGTATGTGTATTCTGTGGTGTGACTCTATTAGTTATCTGTCCATTTTCCCGGGGAGAGGCATCTGTGTCATTTCCGGTTGGTGGCTGTTGTGAATGTGCTCCCGTGAGCATCTGTGTCTGTGTCTTTTGGTGAATTCACACATATATGCCTTTCTGCTGCATGGGATTCCTGGACGGTCTCTTTGGATTGGATCCTGCATCACTGAGATTTAAGCGTTTGTGGCTTCTTAATAAAGCTGAGTGTTTAATGACATTTTGCTTGTTTTTGTTCCTTTCAGAATCACAGGCACCTAATAATGGACGGTGTGAGGACAGACGAAGGGAAGGTGAGTTGGAATCTGCTAATTTCAGGGTCATGGGTAAGTTCTCATTGCCAGAGGAGGAGGTGGAAGGCACTTCAAAAAAAAAACAAAATAAACCAACCTCACAGAAAGAGATACAGCCATAGAAGCCATGAGTTCTTTTGAAGAGGCAAATAATTCGTAGATGAGTAAGTGTAATTAATGTTCTACTGCCCTTCACACTTGGCAGAGAACTTTCAGAATTCTTCATCGCGTTCTGGCCCTGTGGAAGGAGGATGTTACATCCCTGTCCCGTAGGGATGAGGAACCAGAGGCCGGGGGAGACTCCCGAAGTACCCCGGGCCTCACTCACAGCCATAGATGATACTGTGGTGGATCCTGGCCTTGAACCTCGTTTCCTGTGCTGGATCCTGTGCTCTGAGCATTGCCCCGCCTCCCGCCAGAGCCTGGGCTCGCTCCGTGCCCACCCACAGCCGGATCTGTCAACGCCGTGCTACCAGGACAGGGATTGCCACCATGTCGACCCTCTCTCGGTGCACAGCTGGTTCGGACTCAGCACAGGGAGGTCCTTGGAGACACAGCCCCTGACCCGGCACAGCCCTTAGTCTGGTGGCCATCATGGCTCTGGCCTGATGCCTGTTGCAGTTGGTGATTTGTGTACCATTGGGGTCACACTTGTTCAGTGTTTTTTGCTTCAGTCGCTCATGTCTAACTTAGTAGCTCACAATGTGTGCCTGGCCAAGGACAATCCCTAGCACTCACTTAAAGGATCAGCTTTTCCTAGGGCGCCTGGGTGGCTCAGTAGGTTGAGCATCCGATTTCAGCTCAGGTCATGATCTCACGGTTTGTGGGTTCGAGCCCCATGTTGGGCTCTGTGCTGACAGCTCAGAGCCTGGAGCCTGTTTCTGATTCTGTGTCTCCCTCTCTCTCTGCCCCTCCTCACCTCAAAAATAAGCATTAAAGATCAGCTTTTCTTATCTCAATTCATAGTCTAGATTGTTCTTACCTCCCCATAGAACAGCAGCTGAAGCTTCTGCCAATAGCCAGATACCTGAGGGCATTGTTGCCTGGCGATGCCTCGTGGCTTTGTTTGGCTTGAGTTGCAGACGGGTGCCCTAAAGTCCAATGCCAGGCCCCCTGGAGGTTAAGGCCTGCTCTTCTGTTGTTCAAGGTTACCTTGCTGTGGCAGTTGTCAGGAAATCGGATGCCGATATCACCTGGAATTCTCTGAGAGGCAGGAAGTCTTGCCACACCGGCCTGGGCAGGACTGCCGGCTGGAACATCCCCATGGGCCTGCTCTTCAACCGGACGGGCTCCTGCAAATTTGGTAAGGCCGGGGGGCGTCGTGGGCGGTAGACACTTCTAGCTGAGGAACCTCAGGGAATGGCGGGGGCGGGGATGTGCAGGCTGACTGTGGCGCACAGGCTGCTTTCGGGGTAGAAGCGTTCTCTGTGTGGCTCCCTCCTACAACACTGAGTGGGTCTCTACCCAGCACTTCCCGCGCCCCAGCCACCCCAGCCCAAGATAAAACTACTGGAGTATCAGTCTGTTTCTCTGCACCCTCAGAGTAGAGGCAGGTTTTGAGAAGTAGAGCTGTTATTGTTATTATTTTTAATCTCTTGGAGCTCCCGATCCAAATTTCGCATAGGCTCTGGCTTCCTAACTTGGGGAAAGGCCCCCGCCTGCCTCATGACTTCTTGCCCCACGTTGCAAGGAAACCACATAAGGCCTCAAGGGTTCTGGCTCACCTGCTTCTGGGGCCTTCTCTCCCCACCACACGCAGGCTCACACCCCATGCCCTACCTGTGGCGGGCCTGGTTAGATGGGCGTACGTGGCACGTTCCCGCCGGGGCGCACCTCTCGTGCGGGGCCCTCCTGCATTTGGAATGGATTTGGATCCCGGCTCTGGCGGGCTTCCGTGCGGCTCTGGTCCGCACCCCTAGCACTCGCTGTCGTTGCTCTGTCCAACCCCCGTGGCCGCCTCAGGGCCCATGGAGGTCTAGTTCCCGCTTCTGCTTCCCACGTGGAGAATGAGGAGGGGAAGAGAGGAAGAGGCGAAAGGCCGGTGCCAACTGTCTTTTAAGGGTGTTCCCCAGGTGCTGGCACCCAGCACTCCTGCGTGAGTCTCACTGGCGCCTTCCCAGCCACACGGCTCAACGAGGCACGGGGCGGCTGGGAAGGCTGGTCTTTACTCTCAGGGACCGGGAGCCTGGGGCCGCAGGGTTTTTATTTCTGAGGAGAGGGAACATCAGATCCTATGGGGCACCGCCAGGTTCACCAGCTGAGTCCCCAGCTCAAGGCTGTAATGACGGGGCCCTCTCTCTAGTGGTGACAGACCCTCTTCGCCGGCCGCAGTCAGGTTTGCCATCGGTCCTGCAGTGAGAAGCTTCTCTGATTCCCGGCGGGCCCTCGGTGGGTGGTGGCATGGTGGCATGCTGCCGTTGGCGACAGCGAGCGAGCTCTGTCTGCCCTGGGCGATGTGATGAGCCCAGACCCACTTGCGTCGCCTGCTGGGTAAAGGTCTTTTATCTCAACTCCGGTAGGAAGAGCTGACTTCCGTGTTCCTTCTCCGCAGATGAATTCTTCAGTCAGAGCTGTGCCCCCGGGGCCGAACTGAGCTCCAGTCTCTGTGCGCTGTGCGTTGGCGACGAAAAGGGTGAGAACAAGTGTGTGGCCAACAGCACTGAGAGATACTTTGGCTACAATGGGGCTTTCAGGTGAGTGCGGTGGCCGAGCTTCGCCAGGACCGGGACTCGCCCTCGGTCCCTCCCCCCTGGCATCTTGGCAGTGATTTCTAAGGGGCCAGCTGAGGCCTGTCTCAGCAGAGCCAGCGGGCAGCCTGGGGGTCCGCTAATGGGCTGCTCCTCCCCGCCCACAAGCCCCTGCAGACAGTGGAGGCTGGCAGGAGGCTGTCTGGCCTCAGCCCTGCTGGGCCCCTCCCTGTGGTCTGGGGCCAGCGTCGGCCTCATCCTTCGAATCAAATGGGGAGAGTAAGTGGTCTCTTGAGTCCCTTCTACAATTCAGTTTGATGGGGAAGCCTTCTCTTTCTTCCCTGTAGCCACCACCCTCTCCCCTGCTCCCGGCTGTCATCACGTCTCACATTTCACTTTCCTCTTTGATTGCCGCCTTAGAAATGGCAAAGACAAAGCAGTATTGCAGTGTTACTCCCCACTAGGAAAGTGAAAGATAAACCAAAGCATAGGTTTTTCAGTATTCACCAGTGATAACCACTTAGTGAGTCACAGCAACTATCCACAACTCGAAATTGTAATCCCATTCCTGTGGATGCTGGCCGTCACTTTTTGGGCAGGGGGTGGGTAGGTGGCTGGGAGAATCCTCCTCAATCACCAAGAATATATTTCACCTCCAGATGGCGCCATGGATCTGACAGTGGCAGTGGCCAGGCTTGGGACTTGGAGCCTAACAGTTTTTTTATAGTTTATTTATTTATCTTGAGAGACATGGAGAAAGGGCGAGTGGGGGAGGGCCAGAGAGAGAGAGAGAGACAGAGAATCCCAAGCAGAGCAGAATCCCAAGCCGAACCTACCCAATATGGGGCTCTAACTCACGAAACCGCGAGATCATGACCTGAGGCGAAAAACCGGGAGTTGGCCACTTCACCGACCGAGCCACCCAGGTGCCTCTGAGCTTTTCAATACATAAATTCAGTGAGCCTTTTCTCCAGTGACGGGATGCTATAGCAGTAGCTTTTACTGTAGTCTCAGTGGCTCATACAAATATTTTGTGAACGTACCAGAATATCTTTAAGGGGTTGCAAATGGAAGACTTGTGATGTGATTGCGCTCAGAAACATTGAGTAGACACATCTCTGATCCAAACCCAAAGGAATCATGGGTTTTCTCTTTTAAACCTGTGGGAAGGTATTATTTCACTGGAAACTCCTACACCTTGGTATTCCTGTTTATACTGGAAGGAAACGCTTTGTCTTTTGTTCACATTGAGAACTGGGACCCTAAGTCTTGTTACCACTGTATTTCTAACTAACATCCTTATAGTGCCAGTTCTTAATTTTCAATCATCAGCTACTTTCTGCAGACTTTCTATTCTGGAAGAAGAGGTTCTAGACTCTCCTGTGCCTGTTCCACTTACAACCACCCTGCTTGTAGCCTCCAACAAATTTATGTCATGTTCAGTGCTGATGTGACTATGAATATGTGCCAACAGGGGAGGGCAGAGAGAGAGAGAGGAAAACACAGAATCTGAGCTGTCAGCACAGAGCCGGACACGGAGCTCAAGTGCACAAACTGTGAGATCATGACCTGAGCTGAAGTCAGACGCTTAACTGACTGAGCCCCCCAGGCGCCCCTTCACACACATGTTCTTTAGAGTATTGAGTAACTGACAAAGTAGTAAGGGACTATTAGACTAAACTCTAAGGGAGACTAGGAATTCAGAGAGCTAAGCGTCTACTTTGTCCTCAGGACATCATCCTGACATGACAGACATGAACCTCGAGTTTACCTACACCTTTAAGGTAGGAGTGAACCGGAAGTAACTTCCACTCCTAGGGGACATCAAGTTGCTGGATGCAGAGGAAAACAGGGAGGGAGAATGCATACCACCCTCTGAGAAATGGAAACTATGAGCCAGCTCCCGAATGGATTTATAGCTCAGATTTGGATCCCCTAGGATGATCCAGAAATTCTCGACTCACAAATATCTTTAAAAACGATCCCAGGGGCACCTGGTAGCTCAGTCAGTTAAGCGTCCAACCTTGGCTCAGGTCATGATCTCTCAGTTTGCAAGTTCGAGCCCTGCATCAGGCTCTGTGCCGATAGCTCGAAGTCTGGAGCCTGCTTCGGATTCTGCATTTCCCTCTCTTTCTGCCCCTCCCCGACTTGCAGTCTCTCTCTCTCTCTCAAAAATGAATAAATGTAAAAAAAAATTTTAAGTAATTATAATAATATTAAGCAACACGCAGTGGGAAAGCTACCAGAAGCAAAATCCAGCAGAAAAAAACAAGGTAGTATTTGTATAATAAAAGAATGCATAGAACTTCTGAAAAGGGAAAAAAAACCCACAGCAACTGAAACTAGCTATGCAATTGACCAGATTGACAGCATAGACGCAGTCAAAGGAGAATTAAGGAAGATATATGAAAAACTATCCAGAATTTAGTAGAAAAACAGAATATACAGCAAGTTCAAAACATTAAAAGCATTAATCCGTTGTCCTCAAAATCTAGAGCTCTTGTTGAGAAATCAGATATCACTTTGGGTTTCTGATTCTTCGTATATGACACTTCCATCTTGAAAAAACCCTAGTTTTGAATTTTGAACAATTTATTTGTAATTTCCTCATCCTGAGAGAATAATGTTCAGAGGGCTTAGAAAGTGCCCTAGACGCATAGGTGTCTGCCAGGAATGCTTTACGAAGAGTAAAGAAATCAGAGGCCTATAGTTCTTCTCTCTTACATGTATATTTCTCTCTAAATTCACAGAGATTTAACAATGAGTGAAAAATACCTTTTGGGAAAAATGCATTCGGGGTTTTATCCAATGTAACACGCTTCGACAACAAGTTTCTTTAAAAGTTGCTGAGTTTTTAAAAAACATGATTTTTAAAAATCTCCAGTATTCTGAAACTTCACACTGATATTTCCGTATGTAGGTCTCCTTTTCACCCTTTGGGTTTGGGCCCTTGGTGGACCCATTTCATCCGGAAGCTCAAGTTGTTCCGTTCTGGGAAATTTTCCTTCATTATTTTTGATGATTCCTACGCTGTTTTCTCTGGTTTCTCTTCAAATTTGTTTCCCTTTAATTCGTAAATTACAGACTCCTGGATTAGCATCTCATTTCCTTCTTATTTATTTTTTCCTATGTGCTTTTCTTTATCTTCCAGTTTCTGGCATATTTGCTCAGCTTAGCCTTCTAATCGTTCTGTCATTTTTGAGAATTTTTATGATGACGGTTCTTCAACTTTTTTTTTTAATGTTTTATTTATTTCTAGGAGAGAGAGAGAGAGACAGCGTGAGCAGGGGAGGGTCAGAGACAGAGGGAGTCACAGACTGAAACAGGCTCCAGGCTCTGAGCTGGCAGTCAGCACAGAGCCTGACGCGGGGCTCGAACCCACGAACCGCGAGATCATGACCTAAGCGAAAGTCGGACGCTTAACCGACTAAGCCACCCAGGCGCCCCGGTTCTTCAACTTTTTAAGACTCTTTGTATTCTGACCACCCGTTTTTCAGACTTTGCATTCTTGTTTCAGGAATGCTGCCCATTCTCTCATTTCTTTAAGGACATTCATTGTAGTTTTTTAAAACAGTGTTATTCTCTCTCCTGTGTTGTCTCTGTATTTTCTGAGTACTATTACTTTGGTCTCCATTTTTTCCCCTGGTATTTCTTCAACCATCCAGTGGTTTCTGGCCATTTGTCCCTATTTAATAAGGAAATACTGGAGCTGTCACAGGTCTGCCTCAGGTAGCACATCTTGGCGTGTAGGGGCCTCCCCTGTGGGGCAGGTGGTTTGTGTCATTTCACTGTGGGGCATCCGAATATTGGAATCGATGGGTATTTTTCTTGGGTCGACCAGCTTTTCCAGAAAAAGAATCACCCTGTATGCTTCTCCGGAGGCTGAGGAGGGGAAGGGGTTATGATTTAATCTTCCAGAATAGAAATTTTCAATCTGCTTTCTGATTTCAGTGTTGGGCCTCTGCCCTCTGCTGTGCTTGGCTATCTGTCCATAGTGTTGTTCAGGTTCAAGCTCTTGTGAACAAACCTTTGGTCTTCTGTAGGGTGGGGGGAGGGGGAGCGAGCTCCCAGGTGCCTGGGGTGGGAGGGCACCTGGGACTTCTAACTGGTGAGTCTTCCTGGAGTTCTGCCCTGCACATCCATTTTCTTCTGAGCTTCCTGTACTTCTAGCTTATGGTGCGGCTATTCTCTGCTCTGCTGGGGAAACCACTGTTCATTGATTTGCTCTCCACCTTCCAAACATTGTCCTATTATCTTCCCTCCCTCCTGCCCTCCTCTTGCTCATGGTTTACGGTTTACAAAAAAAACTCTCTAATGTAAAAAAAAATCTCACTAATGTTATTTCATTGGGATCTTAGAAGCAGGGAAGGTTCTAAGCTTGAACATCTGTGTTCAAGCTACCGTTTTAAATCATACGTTCCAGGAATATTTGTCTTTGTCTGTCCCGTGTATATTATAAATGTTTATGAAAACCCTAATAGTTTCTCTTCTCTGGCAATGTGTTTATTTTCTGGAACATTTTAGGTGCCTGGCTGAGAGGGCTGGAGACGTCGCCTTTGTGAAAGACTCCACCGTCTTCCAGAACACGAACGGTGAGTGACTACGTCCCAGTATTCAGATGTGCAGTTGGGAAGCTCTTCTCACCTTTTCCAGGCTTTGGATCTAGTTAATTCCAAAATTCTTTACCTCATTACGCACCATGGTATATCTGTGAGTGTCACGTTGATTTTGAAACCAAGTTCCCTCTCTGTCTCTGTCTCTGTCTCTGTCTCTCTCTCTCTCACACACACACACACACACACACACACACACACACACACACACACACACCCCAGCCATGCTCAGTAGCAAATGTCTCTCTGGCTTTGTCTAGTCAACCATGAACCACACCATCTGCCTGTTCCTGCCTATGGACCACTGAATGTGGATGATACTAAAAACAATTTAATACATACAAATACAATTTTCCTTTTTTTAAATGTTTATTTACTTTTGAGAGAGAGAGCGAGCACGAGTGGGGGAAGGGCAGAGAGAGAGGGAGACACAGAATCCGAAGCAGACTCCAGGCTCCGAGCTGTCAACAGCGAGCCCAACGCGGGGCTCGAACTCACAAACTGTGAGATCATGACCTGAGCCGAAGTCAGACACTTAACCAACTGAGCCACCCAGGTGCCCCAATTTTCCCCTTTTAAAAAAGAAAGTAAGGGGCTTCATTTGGACCCATGTGAGCTCTCAGTCTGGAAAACTCCTTGGGAGTCACTGGGGACAAAGTCACAGGCAGATACAGATAATGGAAGATGAATGATAATAATTGCCAACTTTAGCACCCCTACATCTGACTGCCTTCCAAACTGCCGCCTTCTACTGCAGTCCCACTCGGCCCCCACATCCCCCAACAGGCAACTAGCCACTTCACCCCCCGAGAAAGAGCCATCTGGACTTCCTGCCAGCCTCTGCCCTTCAAATATCGGCACTCACAGCTGCTGTCCCCTCCTTCTGTCCCTCCCCATAGCTCTTGGGAGAGGAACTGAGGACAGACGCGTGAATTCAGAATGATCTCAGTATCAAACAGACAAGGCCAAGAGAATGAAGTGTTTTTTAATTTTTTTAGATTTGAGAGAGAGACAGAGAGAGAGAGACAGAGACAGAGAGAGAGCACGCAAGCTGGGGGGAGGGGCAGAGAGAGAAAGGGAGAGAGAGACTCATGAACAGCCTACATACTCAGCACAGAGACTGACACAGGGGCTCCACCCCACGACCCTGGGATCATGACCTGAGCCAAAATCAAGAGTCACTTGCTCAGCTGACGGAGCCACCCAGGCACCCCTTTTTCTGCGGAGAGAGAGCTGAAGGAGAGAAGCAGGGGCCCAAGCAATGAACCTGTATTTGCACACACTCAGATGTGCATACAACTACGTTTGAATTTATGAGCCATCACTGTTAGTGATGTCCAAGGATCACATCGATGTCAGGTGTTTTATTGAAGGATAATTACCCTGCAGTGTGATGGCAGGTTCAGATATACCGTATAGGGATTCAACACTACTGTACATTCCTCAGTGCTCCTTAGGATAGGGGGACTCTTGATCCCTGAGAGTAATGTCAGATTTAATTGCATGTCAATTACTTTGGGATTTCACAACTGTGTTTTACTGGAATTTACTGAGCATATTCGATAAATGTATAGAGGTTCCTCGCCTTATCCTAGTTATAGCAAGGTCATCTGAACACGAAAGGAAGCAGAAAGCAGTTTCTTCTTAAACATGAAACAGGTAATCCTTTTTCTGGAGCTCACCGGAAAATACGGCATGGATGGAAGGGGTTCTTTTTAATTCACACTATGAAAGCCATGCATTCAGTGTGTGATTCAGTGGTCTCCAGCACATTCACGGAGCTGCACGGCCACCCACACGGTCCGATTCTAGAAACTCACACAAGCCCATCACGTGACCCTGTGCCCTTCCCCCGTCTTCCAGAGTTGGCAGCCTTCAGTCTACTTTTGGTCTCTGCAGATTGGCTTGATCTGGGCGTTTCACACAAATGGAATCATGTGGCCCTCTGCAACTGGCTTCTTTCACTTGGCATCATGTTTTCAAGGTCCATCCACGTTGTAGAACATGTCAATGATTCCCTCCCTTTGACTGTTGAATCCTGTTCCCTTGAACGGAAGCAGCGCTAACGTGTGACATATTGGAAATTTGTGTGGGCAAAGCTTCCTTCCCTCTCCCTCGCGTCACTGACACCCTCCTGTGTGCATCTCAAGAGGCCGGTGGGCACGTCCAGCCCACCCAGAGAGGACCTTTGACTAAGCTGGACAGCCGTGGCTCATGCCGCCTCTTTTTCTCTCCCCAGGAGGGAACCCTGATGCATGGGCGAAGGATCTGAAGCCGGAGGACTTTGAGCTGCTGTGCCTCGATGGCACCCGGCAGCCTGTGACGGAGGCTCAGAGGTGCCACCTGGCCAGGGCTCCGAACCATGGCGTGGTGTCTCGGGAAGATAAGGCAGAACACCTGGAGCAGGTGCTGCTCCACCAGCAGGTGCGAATCCCAGAGCCTCCTGCCCTTTCTTAACTGCCCGGGCTCTCGCTGGGCGGGGCGCTCGCAGGGGAAGCTGCCCACCCAAAGCCCTTCTGTCTTGTCCCTTCACCTGACGTGGGTGGGGCCAGTGTTGGCTCATGCTGAGGAGCTGCCCGGAGTCTCTGTGAGAGCAGCAGAGGCATCCACATTTGTAATCTCTAAGAAGACACACCCAGAACGCCTGTAGATTTAAGGGTATCTGTAGCAAGTGGTTCGGAGGAAACTGCAATTTCCTTAAAGTCTGGGATTCTCTTTTATTTTTTTTAAAATATTTTTTAATGTTTATTTGGGAGAGAGAGAGGGAGGGAGAGAGAGGGAGAGGGAGAGAGAGAGAGAGAGAGAGAGAGGGAGAGGGAGAGAGGGAGCAAGTGGGGAGGGACAAGGAGAGAGGGAGACACAGAATCTGAAGCCGGCTCCAGGCTCTGGGCTGTTAGCGCAGAGCCCAGTGTGGGGCTCAAACTCACAAACCATGAGTTCACGACCTGAGCCGAAGTCAAGACGCTTCACCGACTGAGCCACCCCGGTGCCCCTGGGATTCTCTTTTCGAGCTTCTAGTTTTGTATTAAAACGCCACGCATCTAGGTGTGTTTAAAGACAGTGCCCCCAGCATGGTAGTGATAGGTGCGTCACCTTACTGTGGCGTCTCCCCGGAGCCGGTAAGAGGGGTTCTGCCCTCATGCCTGGGCTTGGAGCGGGATCTGCGGCCACGGGAGGCTAAGCGACCCGCCCAAGGCAATGACCTGCTCGGAGGCAGAGATTTCCAATGCAGACGGCTCCTCCAGGAGAGCTGGCCGGCTGGAATGCTGTAGGTGATCTCCGGTGTCCTCAGCCGTCACCTGGCCACCCAGAAGTTCTAAGGGAAAAGGCCACAGATTAACAAGGGGAAGGGGGCAGGAGGTGGATCAGAGGTCGTGAGGGGGTCCCAGGCACTGCCTGGCGGGTCGGCCACCCGGGGCCCGGGCCGCGGGATGGCCTGCTGGCAGGGGGAGGCTCAGTCGAGGCAGCGGAAGGACTCCAGAACTCAGCTCCTTCTGTTCCGCGGGTGAGCCAGGGCTGAGCCGGGATGGAAGGCATGTCCTTGGCCTCTTCCTAATCCACACGTTTTCCTGTTTCCCTCAGTGACTCGCTTACTGTCTGCCCTTTTGATACAGGCTCAGTTTGGGGAAAATGGAGATAAATGCCCGAGAGAGTTCTGCATGTTCCGGTCCAAAGCCAAAAACCTCCTGTTCAATGACAACACCGAGTGCCTGGCCAGACTCCAAGGCAAGAGGTCGTACGAAGAATATTTGGGATCGGCATACGTCACGGCCGCTGGTAACCTGAGACAGTGCTCGAGCTCCCGTAAGTAGGATGCCCGGGAGACACCACCACGCGTGAAGGGCAAGGTTGGGGGGCCGAAGGGCATTCCAGGAGCGAAGATGGGAATAAAAATGTTAAGGCAATGAGATATCTCCCTGCCTTGGGAAGTTATAGTCTCACTGATGCAGTGGAAGACAGGAAAAATAAAGCAGTAGATCATATGCTAAATTTTTATAATCCTGATAGTGCCTGCCGTGCGGTTTTTAGAAACTGAGAATTCATTATATTCGGTAAAATGAAATGTGTGTGTATCTATATGTAGGTATAGGTACATATACCCCCCCACATATATGTATGTGTATATACATATGTATTAAAAAATGACAAATTCTGGTCCCTAGACAATGATCATAAATACCAACTGTCGAGAATACAAATTCTCAGTAAGTATCTTAGCCAGGAAAATATATTGACAAATAAGTCGCTCCTTGCGAAACATTTATGAGACATGGCAGTGTTGTAAGGCTCCAGGCAGCGATTCTAAAATGTCAACGTGCATTGTCTCCCCTATCCAGGGGATGGGGGGGTATCACCTAGAGTCTTATTTCCCAGACCTCATGCAGACAGTCTGGAGGCATCGGGATGGTGGGTGGTCCAGGGATGGTCCCCAGAATCTCTGTATCAGCTGTTCCCAAGCAGGCACAGTTCTCCCCGCGCCCCGGGGACATGTGGCCATGCTTGGAGGTATTCGTGATTCTTACAACTTAGGCGACGCTGCTGGTGTCTGTGGGCAGAAGCCAGGGATGCTACTAAACAAGTCACAGAACAGCCCTCTCAACAAAGAATTCCCCGGCCCCAAATGTCGATAGTGTCCCTGTTCTTTACCACCCGGGGTCTCAGGGGACGGTGACCCGGTGGTCCTTGGGCGGGCTACGGTTTGAGAAAGAGGCCGTCGGGCCGTGCCTGGGAGCAGCGGGCTCAGGACTGCACTGTCACTGTGACTCGCAGAAAGCAGGCCTCCTCGAGAGTTTGTGAGTGACTGAGTGAACCGGGGAGCAGATCTGCATGGAGATGAGGGCGTGGACTGCCCCCTTTCAGACATGAGAGGGCCATCGTGTCTTGTGAACTTGAGTGTGACAGTTGATTCCGTTAGAGACAAATGGGGTGGGGGCTGTGTCCGTCAGGCCAGGGCAGGCCGTCCCCCAGGTCAGCGAGGGCCGGAGCGGCTGGGCCGGCGTGAGGAGGAAGGCAAAGGGGGACATGTGAGCCAAGCTCTGGCCGCAGGCAGGGGAGGGTCTGTGTCTTAGTGCCCTCCTTGCTGGAACTATTGATTAAAAAAGGAAATGAGTTTCTGAATCTTCTGCTTTGGTGTGTCCCACAGCGCTTCTGGAAGCCTGCGCCTTCCTGAGGAGGTAAAGCCACCTGAAGACTCCGGGGCCCCCCTCCCTGCTCTGCCCCAGGCCCGCCCTGCTCTGGGCCCTGCCCGGGGCGCTGGGCTGTTCCCCCTCCGGCCAGTCACCTGCTTTCGCAGCCCCCTGTGTCATTCTAGCAATAAAGGAAATGAGAAAGCGGGTTGGTTTTCATTCCTTAGAAGGCATCCTTCATCTTTTCTAGAATTTTATACTGAAAACGTGTCTGATGGAATACGGGCCCAGCTGTGCTTTTCCTGTGTGTTTCTCAGGTCCAGTGCCTCCTCTTTCCTGCAGTTTTGGGTTCGGGGCCTGCTGGTCTGGAACCAGAGGACAGGCCCAGGAGCTGGGTTCCTTGGGGGCATCTGGGCCTTCACGCGATTGTTGCCATGTGTGTGCAGGTGTGCATGTGTGCGTGTGCTGGTGTGTGTGTGTATGTGACGTGTCCGTGTGTGCATGCACGTGCACGTGTGTGTGCACGTGTGATTGTGTGTGCGCATGTGCCCTTGTGTGTGTATGTGTGCACATGTGTACGTGTGCATGCATGTGTGCGTGTGCGCTTGTGGATGCATGTGTTTCTAGGGCAGGGAGGGAATAGGGAGTAGGATTGGTGAGTATCCCAAAGGTTTTTGATTACTTGGTATTTTCAATAAATTGCATCAGGTACAGTGAATGTACAGATACAGGCGTCATAGGGAAAGGTGAAAACCTTTAAAACTTTTACTTAAATGCCTATTTTTGAGAGAGGGAGAGCATGAGCAGGGGAGGGCGGAGAGAAATGGGGACAGAAGGTCCCGAGCAGGCTCCAGGCTCTGAGCTGATGGCAGTGAGCCCGATGCAAGGCTCGAACCCACACTCCTCGAGATCATGACCTGAGCTGAAACTAAGAGTTGGACGCTCAAATAACTGAGCCACCCAGGTGCCCCTGTTTTGATTTTTAGATTCTACATATGAGTGAGGTCTTTCTCAGTCTGACTTATTTCACTTAGCATAACACTCTCTAGGTCCACCCGTATCTTCGACTTAACTTTGGTAGCACATCAGAAGTACATAAAGTGTCTTGATGTTTCTTGTGATTCCAACATTAGCTTTCAAGTGACTTTACTACAGTGTATGTTTCATATACAAGTGCTGTTTTGCTTTGTAATGTTAGGTTGAGCTTATTAAGAGACAACGGAGGGGCCCCTGGGTGGCTCAGTCGGTTAAGCCTCCGACTTCGGCTCAGGTCATTATCTCACGGTTCGTGGGTTCAAGCCCCGCGTCAGGCTCTGTGCTGACAGCTCAGAGCCTGGAGCCTATTTCAGATTCTGTATCTCCCTCTCTCTCTGACCCTCCCTTGCTCACTCTGTCTCTCTCTCTCTCTCAGAAATAAATTTAAAAAATTAAAAAAAAAAAAAGGAAACATAATGAATTCGGCAGAGAAATTTAATTTTCAAAGCCATTCAGTGTTCTATAAAATAGATAATGACCATCCTTCTTGTTCAGAAAAATTTCTGTCGTGGCCCTGAACTCAATCTGCTACTGCCGAGCCACCACACTGCTGTGTGGTAGGGTGAGTCACGATATGAAATTTTTATTTCTGAAAAAAATCCACAGAATTAAAGACAGTTAAGCCCATGGCAGCAAATGGGCTTCACTGTTGAAACTGCTGGTTTAATGCACATCGTAAATTCCAATATTTCCCACAAAGCGCTGCTAGTGAATAACCATTGACTTTACAAGATTTACAAGATTTACAAATCTTGTAAATTTGGCCACATGAGACTTTTAACTCCCATCAATTATCACACGTATCAGCAGATCACACTTCAGACTGTACTGAATTAGTGTTCTGTCCACTTCCTTCAAAATATTCTTGCCTGGAGTTATTTTGTGCAGACGATTCACGTGGTAAGAAAACCTAGTGAATTCCAAAGAGCAAGTCACTTTTACCTTTTTATCTGTAGCTTCAGCTAGCCAGTTTCTTCAATTGCCTGCAAGAAAATGTGCCCGAACAATTACTTGTATATCAACTGGTTGCTTCTAATTTGGAATGTGGTCTAGTTTTAAGAATACATATTTATTTCGTGTGTTTTCTTGCCCACTGTTTGGCAGTTTGGGAGTGCTGGACAAATAACAGGTTCTAGAGTGAGTGGCATTCAGATTTGGGTCCCAGCCCTGCCACTTTCTAGCTGTGTGAGCCTAGACCAATTTCTGAGCCTTAGTTTCATCCTTAGTGAAATGAGATAAATTCCATCTACACCCACAGACAAGTGTTGAGGCACGAAGGGGCTCGTGTTTGCAAAAAACCTACATAGCACAGCACCTGAGACAAATTCAGTGCTCCCCACTTTTCTTCTCATATCCTATTTTTAAAAATATTTTCACATTTATATTTTATTTATTTTGAGAGAGAGAGAGCGCACATGGGCAGGGCAGTGAGAGAGGGAGAGAGAGAGAATCCCAAGCAGGCTCGGCACTATCAGCGCAGAGCCTGATGGGGGGCTCAAACCCATGAACCATGAGCTCGTGACCTGAGCTGAAATCAAGAGTCTGACACTTAACTGACTGAGCCACCCAGGTGCCCCTTGTCTCATATCCTATTTTGCATACAGGTGTGTAAAACTAAATACACAAAAACAATGCAGCAATACGAAACCCAGTGTTCATCCTGCCATTGACGGAAGCCAGTTTACACTTTGGTGGAACGGTCATATTCTTCCACGGACACATCTTACGCGGGATCCTCGGTGGCCCGAAGTGGCCTGTCACGCCACAGACAGCAAAGATGGCAGAGGTGTCTTCGGAACGTGGTGTCGAGGACCACGTGGAGCAGAGGGTTGACGCAGCAGTGGGTGGCAGCGACAATCCTGGTGATCTGCACGCTTCCATCCAGGTGGTAGCTACTGTTGCAGTCGTGCAGGGAGAAACGTTCTTTGAAGGTAGACAGGAAGAGTGCAATATTGTAGGGTCCCCACATCAGAAGGAAAGCAACCACTACGGCAAACACAAGTTTGTGAGGGTGGTCCTCCCGTCCCCTACACCTCAGTGTTTTTCGCAGTCGAGCGTAACAAAACGTCAAGACGCACAGTGGAATAAGGAAGCCCAGAATGTTCATCTTTAGGGACAGAAAATGCTTCCACTTCACTTCATCAGCTGGCAGGAAGTGAGGTCTGCTGAGGAAGCACTCGTATTTCTGGCTCTCCATCTGAGGTTCATAGAATGCCAGTTCAGGCAAAACGGCCAGTGTGGCCAGGACCCACACCAGGACACTTGAGACGATGTCCCAGTGCACCATCCTGGCGGGGAGGAAGGTTCTCATGTTGAAAAACACCAGGTATCTTTGCACGGTCAGAAGGACGTTGAAAAAAGCCTCACTGTACAGGCCTGTGGAGGAAAATGCGATGAGAATTCTACACATGGGGTTGCCCAGAACCCCACCATGGGACGCGGCGTAGGCCCAGAAAGGCAGGGAGAGCAAGAAACATAGATTCGAAAACGCCACGTTTAGGAAATAGACTTTTTCCGTGTGCCTGAGTCCTTTGTGTTTTGCCAGGATAAGCACAGCCAAGGTGTTGCCCAGGAGACCAGCCAGAATCACGGAGCTGAAGAGCAGAGGGACCACCCGGCTCGAGAGAAGTTTGGCGTCGTACGGAGGGCATGTTTCTATGTCATCGCCATCCAGGTCCCCCTCTATGAAGACGTCGTAGTCCTCCTCCGGGGCTGATGTGTAATTAGTCATCTTCAGCCTGCGCTGGGGACAAGTGAAGGGTTATCTTTCCTTCATACGGCTGGGTGGTCCTGCAGGGGAAAAAACATCGGATTAGTGTCCATGAAGCCATACTTTCCCTCTCCTGGCATTTCGTTGTACCCGGAGGAAGTCTACATCTCAGAAGGCTGACACTAAACATTTCTGCCACACATCCCTGCTTGCGGAGTGTGGCTACTATAAGGCATCCCTTCCTTCAGCCCTGAGGTACTTCTAGGAGGGTACTAACACCACAGGGGAATAAAAGGAAACCTTCTGCATCTTGAGGGCACTTCATTCTCCTGGTGGAAACAAGACTTGCCTCGCTGAGGATACTGTCTAAGAAGCCACCAAGAGGGCCGAGAACTGTGGTTTGGTTTCATTGTAATCGGTCTCGGTCCTAATTTCTATGTGTTCAGAAGGTCTGCTCACCCTGTGAAAGAGCTTCCTGTGACGGGCTGGCTGGCGACTGAGTTCTCCTCTCGAAGGATAGAAACAAAGGTTTGCAAAAGTGAAACCATCCCCAACCATCAACAGGAACGTCACTGGTCAAACATAGAGATGACTTACCACTTGACAGAGTTCCGGGGGTGGGGAGGAGGGCACGGCTTCCTGGCCCACCATCCGAGCTGCTGTGGGAAAGGCCTGAGGGCAGCTGGGAGACCGGCTTTCTTCTGAGCAGACAGTCCTGACCTGTAGGGGCAACAGAAGCCACTTTTAGCCCTTGGTAGGTCTACGTCTACACCACGAGCCCCCGGTCTCGAGGAATAACCCAAATAAAGCAACTCAAAAGCTCTTGCAGACCCCTAGAGTGTTTCTCAAGCCTCTGAGCCAAACCAGGAAGTTGTTTTCTCCTCCCGGTTCCCCCCCCTGCCCCGGACCCCGCCTTTGATTTCCCCGTGGCCTTTAGACAGGCGTCCGGCTGGCTGCCCCAGATAAGGGAACTGGCTTGTCACTGCTGTTCCCCAGCGATACTAGGTGGCGTGATAGGAGGGCTCTTCTGAGCAGGTAACAGCCAGCAGTGGAGGAGAAAGTGTCCTGTGGTAGCTCTGTGTCCAGACCCTGGGGCCTGGCGCTCCCCTGCAGTGGCTCAAAACCACAGGGCATCTAGAACATTCCGGGAGAACCACAGTGAGTGGCATATGCTTGGATTTTCCTTGTCACTGTCGAGAGACATTGAGCTGTGGCTGAGGGGTGGGGTCCCGATAGAGGACCTGGTTGGGACAAAGGAAGCCACGGAGGGCTGTTACTTGAGACAGGGAAGAGGGTTGCTGCCGAGATGCTCAGTACCAGTGAGTGTGGGGCTGCTGTGGGATTTGAGGAAAACCAACAGAGGGGAAAACCCGCAGTTAGGCAAGCCGCGAGGTGATGACCCTGCTCTGAGAAGACACCAGAAATTTCCATGGAAGCCGTGCCAAGTCTGGGCTACAGAGGCGGTGAGGGAACACGCCACCCTCTGACTGAGGCAGGGGTGGGATGAGGTCTGAGGCCAGAGAGAAAGGAAGCTGGGAAGAGTCCAGATTTTGGAGGGTGGGAGGGATTCGTCGGTGGGGGGCTGGATGAGGGTGGCTTGGAAGAAGGAGGAGCGTGAACCAGCTGGAAAGTCTGTACAAACTCCCTCTGAATCAATTCTCTGTACCTGCCCTAACTTGGGGGCCAGACCTACACTGTGGCTTAGCATGCACAGAGTTGGTAAAATGACATCGTGTTAATGGATGTCAGAAACGTGTCTGACATAAGCATTTGACACGGAGCGTGGACCTGCGGAGATGGAAATAGAAATGAGCGCACTATTAAAAGAAAAGGAAAACAAACATCAAAGGGCTCAGACAAACATGTGGTCCAACATTACATTTCACTCAAAGATGATGTTTTTCTGCATGGAGGGGTTTGGTGTCAGTGGGAACCCTGGCTGTGAGCATTTCCCAGCAAGCCTTGCCCCCCACAGGCTTCTGTGAGTGAGCGGGAGTCACCCAACCCGGGAAGCCTTGCCAACTGGGCATAGCTCTGGGACCAGACGTGGACCGTGAGCCTGGAGCTCTACCTCCCACGCATGCCCGGGCTACTTGGAGCCACACCAACCCTACGACCCCAGAACCCTGAGTGAGTAAGGGATGCTGGCTCATGGTGCCTTACTGTCTGATTCTCACTGATCCATCCCGGGTGAGGCAACGAGTAGTCAAGTCAACTCCAAAGCATGAAAAGCCCCGTGGCTATACACACGCACACTATGTGGTTAAATAGAGGAAAATAGCCGCCAGCAGGACCTCAGGGGTGTCACAGAATTGCATGGAATTTGAATTTCCCCGGGAAAAACACTGGAAATTCAGGGTCACCCTAACTTCCTGATATTAGTACAGTCTTCACTTTCAGTATTATTTTATTTTGACTTGATTCCCAACATTCTGCTTATTCACACTCAGGCCAGGGAGTTTTTCCTTTTTTTTTTTTTTAAATTGAGATACAATTGCCATCTACCGCTGTGTAAGTTTAGGGTGCACAGTGTATTGATTTGAACGTTTATATTGCAGAAGGATTGCCATTGCAAGGTCAGCCAGCATCTCAGTTCCTGCCTTGCCACCACCACTTCTTCTAGTAGTGGGAACAATTCGGATCTATTCTGCTGGCAAATTTGATGAGTATTATACAGTTCTCTTGCTTCTAATCACTGTACTGTGTGTTAGACCTCCAAGGCCACGGATTCTAGAAACTTCTAAATTGGTAGGAAGGAAGGCTTTAGAGGTCTGAAGCGGAGGCAAGAGGAGAGTGTTATCACCATTCTAACTAGCTGGAGCCATGAGAGGGTGTCTTCACCATTTGTGAAGCCTCGCCAGGTTCTGTGAGGTTTCCCCAATTTCAGCCTAAGAAAGTAGGAAACTGTAACTATTGTTTCCCTGTACACACAGATCGCTCATTGATTCAATTCACCTTCTCCACAAATATGTATAGAGTGCCTAGCATATGCCCAGCACCGCTCTGGGTGAGCCAGGTGAACATCAATGAACAAACTAGGCAAACGTCCTGAACTTCACAGCACTTACATGCTGCAGACGAAACAGAATAAGTAAGTAAGTTGCAAGGTCGTCAGAGAGACGTTCTGTAGAGAAAAGCAAAGCAGGAAAGAGGGTAGGAAGGGCCACGGGGGTTCAAGAGTTCCCATCTTACACAGGATGGCTCAGAGGAGGCTTGGCGACAGGTGTGCACAGGAGCGGCACATGATGGGGCCCGATGACGAATGCTCATGATCTCATTTTTCCCCCATTACTAAGGGACATTGGAAAGCATGTGATTCAGTGGGTTGCAGTCACACCATCTCCAACAAGCTCTGAATCTCATCCTTGGGATGGAAGGCACCTTCCAAGTGTGTTCCTCCCGGGAACTAAATGGAACTGAAAAATTGAAGCAGGTTTCTTTACTACAGGACTTCTCGGAACTCTTAGTCTGCTAATAAGCATGGTGATCCTCCCCGAGGAAGAGAGGGTTTGCGGTGTTTCCCAAAATGGTTTGACCGTGGAACCCCCTTTTATGTTCGCAAACAGGTACTTAGGGGCCACCGGCTCTGCAGAACACAATTTGAGAAGTGTTGCTTTTGACACACACACACACACACAGTACTGCGTCAAGGGGCGGCCATGGGGATGGGTCTCCGCCTCTCTGAAGGGAGCCTAGTGACCAAAACACACTCACCCTGAAACACACCCTCACCTTCCCTCCAAAGGCCATGCTTACCAGGGACTGCTCCGGCCAGTGACCTTCTTAGGGACACCGGTGCAGGCCCAGTCCTGGGAGGTGGGCTCCTCTGATGGTGACTTTGGCTGGTGCTTCCCCCCACCCCCAAGCCTTGCCCCCTCCTTCTCTTCTTTACTTGGAGGTCAGATCTGCTCTGTGACCCGTGGCTTCTCCTGTCTCCCTTACGGTCTCTCAGAGACTTTTCCTGTAATACATTTCTTCTATGCCACATCATCCCATCTCAAAGGAGCGAAGCTAACGCGGCCTCGGAAGGGAGGCATCTGTCTCTAGACTCTTGAGCCCTTGGCTTGCTGGAGAGTGATCACGCTTTGCAGCACCGCGTCCCATCTATCTGTGGCCTGCTGGGATCGTGCTTTCTAGAACACATGGGACCAGGTGTGCCGTCACGGCCCCATCCGGCTCAAATCCTCAGGTCACGTACCTTCTCTGGTTCTCATTGCTATCTTCCTCGGGCTACCTTTGCCTTCAGCTCACTTCTCCATGCTCCCTTCCCCCCATGCTCTTCCTCAGTCAGGAAAAGATAGATCTATGTTTTCACTCCTATGTGGAACTTGAGAAACTTAACAGAAGACCATGGGGAAGGGGAAGGGGAAAAACATAGTTACAAACAGAGAGGGAGGGAGGGAGGCAAACCACAAGAGACTTAAACACAGAGAACAAACTGAGGGTTGATGGGGACGGGGTGGGGAGGGGGGAATGGGTGACGGGCATTGAGGAGGACGCTTGTTGGGATGAGCACTGGGACTCCCTCTGGAATCTGAATTCCACGACAGACTCTCCTGCTGACCTCCTTAACGAATCCCAGAATATTCCTAACATTTCTCATCCCTGGAGGATACTCCTTCCCTCTCACACCTACCTCCGACTTGGGGGTGAGGAGGTGATATTCCTGTTTCCCGTGTCACTTGCTCCCAGGTATTGCTCCCAGGTATTGAGGAGATGCCTCTGGTCCCCAGCCCTCTAATTGTATCACCCCCTGCTCCAACAAATCCCTGCTTCCCCCCTCCCCCTCATCTTTTAAAAAATAGAGCCATGAATAATGAGCTGCTGTCCACCCCAACTTCCTCCATGTCCCTGGCGACTTAACCGGCCATGGTGACCCCCATCCAGTACCGGGTCATAATGTCCATGAACTCACGAATTGGACTTCACTCAGGTCCGTTAATGCTGATTCACCGCTGGAGCCTTGCAGCACACTTTGCTCACTTTCTTGATTACAGCTTCCACTGCTCTGACCCCTCTCATTCCGTTCACTTTCTGCTCCCACCCATGCTACTTCCTCAAGCCCCCCGGCCTCTGCCCCTGAGCCCCTCGGGTGGTCACATCCCTCCTGTCTCATGGGGATCCTAGTCTATCACTTAGCCGCTCTCTCCGGTCAATACCCCGCTGTCCCTTGAAGCCCCGGCCTTAGATCAGCCCCCTCCATCTGCTTCTCCTTTTCATTCTTTCTCTGAGTATGTGTGTTTGAGGATCGCTGGTTAAAACCACTTAGCCACAAAGAGAAGACCTATCAGTAATTTGTGGGCTCCCATTTCAGCTAGCTTCTAAGACTTTTCTAGTTTCCCTTCTGAGTGTCCCAGATTGTTCCCTTCTCCTATTTTCCATCAGCTGTTCCAAGCACCCAAAACTTCTTCTGGTGCCTTCGAACCCCCACTGCTGTCGCCCACACTTGTGCTCAAGAGACGACCCCGTCTTCTGCTTTCCTCCACTCCCTGGGCCCCGGCTTCCAATGTCATGATGGCATCTCCATTCTTTCCTCCGCCATGGACGGGGCCGTTCCTCTGATATTAAAGGTTCATTTCTCCTCTTGTGCTCTGGCCTCCAGCAGCTGTTTCTCCCTTTTGTGTCAGTTCCAGTGTCTACTGGATTCTTCATGATATTGAAATGCTCTGGTGTCTCCCTTAAATAAAGGTGATAAACCCATCCTTTCCGATGTTTACAGCAGCGCTTTCAACAAGAGCCAAATTCTGGAAAGAGCCTAAATGTTCATCAACTGGTGAATGGATAAAGATGTGGTTTATCTACACAATGGAATACTACTTGGCAGTGAGAAAGAATGAAATCCTGCCGTTTGCAGCAGTGTGGCCGGAACTGCAGGGTGTTACGCTAAGTGAAATAAGTCAGGCAGGAAAAGATAGATATATGTTTTCACTCCTATGTGGAACTTGAGAAACTTAACAGAAGACCATGGGGGAAGGGAAGGGGAAAAACATAGTTACAAACAGAGAGGGAGGGAGGGAGGCAAACCGTAAGAGACTTTTAAACACAGAGAACAAACTGAACAAACCGTAAGAGACTTTTAAACACAGAGAACAAACTGAGGACTGGGGTGGGGGGTGGGGAATGGGTGACAGGCATTGAGGAGGGCACTTGTTGGGATGAGCACTGGAATCTACCCCCAAAACCAAGAGCACACTGCACACACTGTATGCTAGCCAACTGGACAATAAGTTATATTTTAAAAATGTAAAAATTTTAAAAAAGATAAATGAAAAAAACCGGAAAAAAAATATAAACCCATCCTTAGCCCCACACGTTGCTCTAACAACACACCCTCCCTCTTCTTGGGCAGCCTTCATTCGTTGTCCAAACCCAGTCTTCCCACATTATCTTAGTTCACTCCCTACTCAGTCCCTTCCAGCCTGGCATCTGTCTCCACCGCTCCGCTGAGATCGGTCTCCCCATGGTCACCAACACCATCCCGTGGGGGAATGTCATGAACTGCTCTGTGAAGGGGGGCAGCTGACTCACGGCGCGCCCGTGAGCAGGAAGCGTCCTCCATCTCCCTACTCGAAATAAGGTGGACAGGGTACAGGCACCATTACATCCAGGGCCCCCCATGCTGAAGCCGCGCTTGGTGTTTCTGAGGACCTCACGCAATCTAAAAACACATTCGTACAGGCCTTTCCAGTAAAGATGGTAGAAGGAAGCAGGGTCATGGCCTGTCCCTCCATCGGTACCTTATAAAATGACCACAAAACAGCTACGCCAACAAAAATTCCAAAAATTTGCCGGTAGCAACTGAACATGAAATAGGGTACAACCTTGTTTCAAAACTTGGAAAGATGGGGCATTACAGCGACGTCTAAACCTAATGCTCTTACAGGCACAGTGCTGAAGAAAGAGGGAAAAATCTGTAAATCCTGAGAGTTATCCTAATACTCTCCAGTTGGGAGACAAGTGGGTAGAAGGGGGGTATGTATCCCTAGGAAAAGAAAGGAAAAATACCTACTGAGTAAAAGCCCTCCTCTTCCAGAAGGGTTCCTTGGACTTCTCCCGTTCTGAGACGATGTGCGGAACATGGGCCAGAGAGTCTAATACATGCTTGTTCACACTCAGTGGCTCCTGGTAATGATATTCTGGTTTGTTTTTGTTTTCAGGATTTTGATTCCTTATAAAAATACTTTTTTAGGGGCATCTGGGTGGCTCCTTCAGTGGAGCGCTCGACTCTTGGTTTCAGCTCAGGTCATGATCTCACGGTTTCGCGGATTTGAGTCCCACGTTGAGCTCTGCGTTGGCAGTGTAGAGTCTGCTTGGGATTCTTTCTCCCTCTCCCTCTCTGTCCCCTCCCCACTCAGGCTGTCTGTCTCTCTCAAGTAAATAAATAAACTTACAGGAAAAAAAGCTTTAAAAATACTTTTAAAAATACTTTTAAAAAGTGTTTATTTATTTTCAATAGAGACAGAGCATGAGTTATGGAGGGGCACAGAGAAACAGAGAGATACAGAATCGGAAGCAGGCTCCAGGCTCTGAGCTGTCAGCACAGAGACTGATGTGGGGCTCAAACTCATGAGCCATGAGATCATGACCTGAGCTGAAGTCGGACGCTCAACCGACTGAGCCTCTCAGGTGCCCCTAAAAATAAAGGTTATTTATTTACTTGAGAGAGACAGAAAGCACGAGTAGGGGAGGGGCAGAGAGACAGAAAGGGAGAGAGAGAATCCCAAGCTGGCCCCATACTGTCAGCGCAAAGCCTGATGTGGGGCTCAAACTCACGAACTGTGGGATCATGACCTCAGCCACCCAGGAGCCCCTATAAAAATACCTTTAATCGACGAATGATTTCATGAAGTCTTTCAGGGTTGTAATCCTAGGGGCTGTTAGGCCTGGCCATCTATGGTGACTCATTTCCTCGTGTGTTGTATAGTGTTCTAGTGAGTTCCTATTTATGGGGAATTCCTGGCCCTGCAGCAATGCTCTGTGGCCTGCAGGGGGAGCAGTCCCTTTGGGAGGAGGGCTGCATTTGTTTCTTCCCGTAGCACAAGGGGGCATCCATGGCCTGAGCTGAATCTGAGTTTTGGGGGTCTCCCTTTTGAGGCCATTATAAAATTGAACTTCATGTTTGCATGAGACACAGGTTTGGGGGTCTCAGAGATGTCCCCCTACCACTTCGAGTCTAGGCAAAACCAGGCCAGCTTCTCTATTGTCCCCACCTGTGGGCGTATGTCGTCCAGCGTGCCCCTCCTCTGGTGCTAGCTTTCTGTGGGGGCCTCTGGGCACTGGCTCCCCATCACACGTGGCCTGAGGCCTCCCTGTCTGCCTCCGCGATGGAGTTCCGCTCCATCCATGGTCTTTTCGTGCGTGTGCCTTTTATTCACATCAGTGATCAAAATAATAAATACCCATGGAGTGAAGATTCAGTAAATACCTGAGAAATGTTATTTGTTCATTTCACAGACATTTCGCGCCTGTTGGCTGGGAAATCGCTCCCCTTTGCCTTTCTGTGCGGACTCTCCAACACCTTCCAGTCTGCTTTGTGTCCCGTAAGCTCATCTTGTTAACAGCAGACTCCCCTGCCTCTGAGTCGAAGACGGGTTTGGCCAGTGGGGGCTTTGGGCAGGAGGGTAGAGACTGAAGTCAAGGAGTTTAGCTCCCCGGCTCCTTCCTGGTGGGGCTGGTGTGTCCCTTGACTCTGACCTTACACAGCTCTTGTTAGGGAGCCCCTCCCGGCTCCTTTGCCCCTTGCTCCCCGAGGTGGGGGGGTTGGCAGCCCGTGCCCTCCCGCACCAAGACTGCACTATGCACTACGCTTTCCCTGCACCGTGTCTGAACCTTGGGAGGTGTCCTCTTACCAATCTGCCTCAGTTGCCTCACTTGAGTGCGCCATCTGTTTCCTGCCAAGATTCTGCAGGACACGTCTCCAGGATTCCATGGACTTGGCCAGGGCCCCCCGAGAAGATGGTGAGCAAATAGACCTGTTCTCTGCCCTCCCGGCATCGATGTCCTAACCGGAGCCGGTCAGGTACAGAAGTGATTCTAATCCGGGGAGTCTCATGCTGTCCCGGGGGAAGCGCCTGGCCCAGGGGGACCGGGGAAGGTGTCCGGCGGGAGCACAAAGCCTGGGTGAAAGTCAGCCAGGTGAGCGTGCATGGCCTCTCCCTGCCTCCCTTCTCCTCCTAAAGCCTTCCTCAGGTCCTAACCTCAGAGACGGGCCAAGGGGAAGACATTTTCTTACTTATCGGCATCTGGGACCGAGTTTCTGTGGAAGAGAAAGTTGAAATCAGGAACCAGACTATTTCAGATGCATTTTTAAAATGCTTATTTATTTATTTTGAGAGAGAGAGAAAGAGAGCATGAGAGAGAGAACACAAGTGGGGGCGGAACAGAGAGAGAGTGAAAGAGAGAGAATCCCAAACAGGCTCTACGCTGTCAGCACAGAGCCTGATGTGGGGCTTGAACTCGCGAAATGTGAGATCATGACCTGAGCTGAAGTCAAGAGAGTCAGACTCTTCACTGACTGGGCCACCCAGGCTCCCACCCTTTTTTTTTTTAATGCATTAAAATTTTTTATTTATTTATTTTGAGAGAGAGAGAGAGAGAGAGAGCACGCAAGTGGGGGAGGAACGGAGACAGACTACTTCAGATCCACTTCCTGGGAATCCAGAGCTCAGCGGGACAGCAGCGGGCAGAGGGGCCTTGTTGGGGAGAGCTTTCAGGAGGCACCCCTGTCAGGGGGTGGGCGAGGCAGGATCCGACAGAGGGTGGAGCAGATCCCGAAGCCCCAGCTGACCCTGTGGGGGACCATGGGCCCGGGATGGCCCTGCAGCGTTATCCCACACGGAGGGGAGGGGCAGGTCCCAGTGGCTGAGGGTGGCACCCGTCCCCAGCAGCTGGAGGGTGAGTGCACTGACCCTGAAAGGGGCAGAGCCTCACCGCACCAGCTGCGGGGGAAGGCGGGGACAGTCCTGGGTCTCCCACAGAGTTCATGTGCCCTGCATAACAAGAACCAGAAGCTAAAATTTCTGAAAGCTCTGTCATAAGACCACACCCCCCCTGTGTGCACCCCCAGGGAGTTATGAGTCTCGCGAGGGCACACCGTCCAGTCTCTCTACGTGACCGTCCTGTGGTCAGTACCCCGTTGTTGTCCAAGTGTGAAGAGTCGAAGAGGAACTTGACCTTGCCATCCCCCACCCCCGGCCCCATCCTCCAGCTTTTTCTTTCCTCTGTCTTCTTCCCCACGTAGGTGGCCACGCTCCCGTTTCCACAGGGTCAGGAGGGTTGGACAGTCACTCGTCTGAGAGCAGCCATTTTTAAGATAGATTTTTAAAAATCTCTTTTTGTGAATAGAAGTAAAAGCTAACAAGGTGGCATTCTTTTTTTATTTTATTTTTTAAAATATTTTATTTATTTTTTGTGAGAGAGCACAAGCGAGGGAAGGGCAGAGAGAGAGAGAGAGAGAGACAGAGGATCTGAAGCGGGCTCCACGCTGACCACAGAGATCCCAACGCGGGGCTCAAACTCACGCACCGTGAGATCATGACCTGAGCTGAAGTTGGAGTTGTATGCTTAACCCAGTGAGCCGCCCAGGCGCCCCTTCTTTTAACAAAATTAAATCACAACAGATTTGATGTGCGTAGGACAGTTTGCCTTGGTGGTGGCTGGGGGACCCTCGTAGGGTCTAGGTCCCTGTGAGCCCCTGTGGTTGGACATTGAAGGTGTGCTCGCTCCTTGCCCAGTGTCCCAGGGATGGGACGGCCACGGAGCTCTGCAGCCATTCCCTGGCAGGCCTTGGGGCTCTTATCTCTGCACCAGAGTTCAAGGTCCCCATTGCCTTCCTGTCCCAAAGGATTCAGCCACACCCCCTGGAAAGGGTGGTTGAAAGGGGCCCTTAACCAGCTGACCGGGACCGTCAAACCACACAGGCTTGAAGGTCCTGTCCCTTCCAGAAGGTCCATAACTTGGGCACAAAGTGAGTGCTCTTCCACGAGGAAAGAGGAAATATGATTCTGTATCCTCAGCCGTGAGTCGGCACAGGAACAGACAAGCCAGGGGCCATTAAATTATTTTGTCTTTCTGATTGCATCACAGAGTCGGTGCATGTTTTTTCCGCTTTTACCTTGCTTCATATCTGCAGCACTTGATATTGCTGTTACTTCCTCTCCCTCCCAGTGTGGCCCCCTCTCTGCACGGGCCCTGCCTTTCCCAGCATTTCTTCTCCTCTTTGGGGAGCCCCTTTGCTGCCTGTCCTCTGGGTTCTGTCTGGACCCATGTCCACCCCTGTGGTGTCTGCTGCCTGTGACTGTGGGTCTCATCCACGCATGTGCTCTTCTGGATCCAAGGCAGCTTCTTCTGACACTGCCACCTAGGTGTCCCCCAGGGTTTCTAACTCAACCTGTCCTAAAAATGGCCCCTGTAGCCAGTACTTCCCATCCGGCTGGGCCGGAGCCCAAGCCCTGCTCTCTCCCCTCCCTTACACCCTCAATCCACGTCCTGATGAGTCCTTGTCCTTGGCAGCTTTCAGGTCCACTCACTTGTCTCCACCCAGAGCTTTGTACCTTGGCAGAGACCTCTACCATGTCCCAGAAGGAGCACAGCCAAACCTCTGTCTGGGGTCTCTGACTCCATCCCTGCCTTCCTCCAGTCCATTCTCCGCAAGGCGGGGCCAATCAGATGTCCAGAGTATGCCTGTCTTCAAACCCTACCCCCCACCCCTGCTGGGGGCCGCACTCCTCAGCGCTCCGTGTGAGCCCCAGCCTGTTTGCCCTCTGCAGTCATGTCTCTTCCTACTTTCTTCTCTCCTTCGGCTCTCGCAGAACCATCGGCAGTTCCCTGAAGTTGCCCCTGTGTTTCTCAAACGCTGTTTCCACCGAAATTCCTCCCACATATACACACTTGTCCTTGTACTTCCTCTTTGTATGGCCACCCCCACCCACACACACAAGCTGGATCACGGAGAAAGGTGTCTTTCATGGCTATGTTCTCAGGGCACCTTGCGGGGGCAGACAGGGGACACACACTCGTAAATACGGGTCAGAGGGCATGGCATTCTGCCATGTGAGCATGTGGGCTCAGAACAAGGAAAAGTTTGGGGGCACCTGGGTGGCTCAGTCGGTCAAAGCATCCAACTTCTCTCAGGTCATGATCTCACGGTTCGTGGGTTCGAGCCCCTCATCGGGCTCTGTGCTGACAGCTCAGAGCCTGAAGCCTGTTTCAGAATCTGTGTCTCCCCCTCTCTCTCTGCCCCTCCCCTGTTCACGTGCGTGCTCTCTCTCTCTCAAAAATAAATAAACATTAAAAAAAAAAAAGAACAAGGGAAAGTTGGTTGGGTTATAGACCAGTTCCATCTGTGCTTCTGTGTGTGGGCCAGATGGAAGGAACCAAGAGTCATCCGTCAGCTCCTCCTTGTTCCCAGGCTCCAGCTGAGCCATAACTACTGCCAGGAAGTGCTGACAGCGCAGCATGGGCAGGGCAGGGGGAAGGGGGTAAGGAGGAGATATTGGGAGGGGAGTCGGGGGGGGGACGAAGACTCCTCCTGGGCATGGGGAGGCGCCCCTCCCCTCACTCCCTCACTCTCACGGGGACTGTCCGGCTCTCTGGCTCTAGCCTCCCATCATTCCTTGATGACAGGACTCCGGCCATGTTGTGCCCTAGCAGCAGGTGGAACTTCTCAATAAACATGAGGTAAAGACCTGAATAATTGAAAATGCAAGTCCCAAATTAGTGACCCCTTCTGCCGTAATCTGTGAGTTAACTCTNTGGGAGAGGGGTGAAAGGGCTCTCTTCCAAAAGCCGGAGTCTAGTGTAATTAACCCAAGGTTCCTTAAGAAAGCGATTTCCAAAAGGACAGACAAACGCCTCTTGGAAGAAAGGCTTGGTGTCTTAGCTCAGGCTGCTGTATCAAATTCCACAGGCTGGGGAGCTGAAAGAACAGAAGTGGAGGCTGGAAGTTCAAGATCAAGTTGCCGGCCGATGTGGTGTCTGGTGGGAGCCCACTTCCTGGTTTGCAGATGGCCGAGTTCTCGTTTTATCTTCACAGGGGAAAGGGCAGAGAGAAGGAGCAAGCTCTCACGTCCTTTTGTACGAGGGCACAGATCCCGCTTGTGAGGCTCCAGCCTCGTGACCTAATCCCCTCCCAAAGCCCCCCACAACACCATCACATTGGGGAGTGGGATTTCAACATATGAATTTTGAGTGTCACAGTCGACAACGGCTGGCAAACAATCTGTACACGAAAATCCATCAAGTCATCTGGAAAAAGAGAGGGGCAGCTACAAAATGTGGGGTGGAGAAATATCTCTTGTTGAGTGTGGGAGAAGTGGGGGACTGTACTAGGGGAGCGCAGGCTCACCCAGCAGGGATGCAGGGAGCCGGGCCACCCCGGGGTCAATCACAGGAGAGAAGGAACTGCCCCATGTCTTCTCTTGGGAAAGACCGGACCCCAGGTGTTGGGGTTTTGGGGTGATGGTGGGGTTCAAAGCCGACAGCCCAGAAAGAGTTCTTGAAGACGTCTATGGTACACATAGGTGACTTTATTACAGCACAGGGACAGGACCGTGGGCAGAAAGAGCTGCACTGGGCTTGTGATGGGTGACTGATCATATACCCTCAGGTGGGGAGGGGGGTAGAGACAGAGTCAGCCTCCAAGGAATTTTGGAAGCAAGGTTTCTAGGACCTTAAGGGACTAGCTGCTGTTAGGAAAATGCCATTTATTACCGTTTGGTAAAACCCCAGTCATGAGACCCTTCAGATGTACAACAGGGGCCATACGCTTGGAGTGTGATTCCCAACATATACCTTGGTGGGGGTGTTGAGATAAAGGAAGTTTCCAAAAGGATTTTTATATGTTAAAGTAGACTTACAGGTTCCTGGGTGGTCAGGATAATGTTAAGCCAAGATTCTCTTTGCCCCCAGCAAAGTGTCATCGTCGAGGCAGCTGAGCTCCTGGAGGAAGGCCTCTCTGCTTGTCTCACGGACTTGCCAATGGGCTGTAGGCAGTAGAGGAATTTAATGTGAGTTTCCCACATCACCATGGCCAGCACTTACACCTCTTTCCTTTGTCCTTGGGGAGCCGGCAGTGTCTGAGGATCATCACACAGATCCCCCCGGGGGCAGGGCCTATGCCCTCAGCCCGTACTTTGCCCTCAGCTGGCCCCATGCTCCTCATCACCAGGCAGCTCCATGTTGGGGCATCTCCCCAGGTGGTCTGGAGTCCCCCCTCCACGGCACTGCCGGCCACTCTGCATTTGTAGTCACTGCTTTTAGGAGCAAGCACCTGATTGGCTCACCTTGGGCAACACATACCTGGCCTTGGTGGTAGGCAGGCGGCCTCTCGAATTTGTGACCACCGCAATGGCCCTTGAAAAGATCACCAAAGCCTGTGGGGGGGACGCTGGTGGCTCTGACTGTCCCCAACTCCACCGATCAATGTTCACATCACAGAAGCAGTGGCCGTGTGCCCTGTGTGCAGCAGCGGAAGGCCTCGCCCCACGCATTGAGGGCCCTCCCCGAGGAACAAAGCACATGAAACGATGCCCAGGGATAGTCATTTAACAGAAAATATAGAAATAGGGCAACCACGGGAGCAGGGAGAAAAATTATAAACATGGCATTTAGAGGCCCCTGGGTGGCTCAGTTGGCTAAGCATCTGACTTTGGCTCAGGTCATGATTCCACAGTTCGTAGGGTTGAGCCCCGTATCAGGCTCTGCACTGAGGACTTGGAGCCTGCAGCCTGCTTCAGATGCTGTGTCTCCCTCCCTCTCTGCCTTTCCCCCACCCCCCAAAAAATAAAATGGTAGCTTAGAGAACACATAGAAGTCTCAGAACTAGAAACAGGAAGAGCATCATTTCCACTCTCTCTCTAAACAAATGACATTTTAAATTAGTAGGAAAATTATTTAATAAATGATCTTGGGAGGATGGTGTTCCCTCTGCAGAAAGAAACCTTAGATTCTTTTCTAAGAGTTTCTAAGCAACTCTCACTCACCCACACACTGCGTCCAGCAAGCTCCTCCATGAATGTTCACTGAATGAATGAATGAATGAGTGAGTGAGTGAGTGGGCTGCCCACCGTTAATGCCCAAGTGAACCGTGTTCCCATCTTGCCGCTTCTGTCGGAATCCCAGAAGGCGGGGGTGGGGAGTTGGCCTGCCTCCCTATCTCCCAGTTTGCTAAGAGCTGTAGGGTCCACATCTGGCTAGCATTACGGTTTCTCATTAATCCCCCCACCCCACCCAAAGCCTTTCCAAATGCACTGCACAAGTTCAGATGTATTGATCACAACGTCACAAAGTTGGGAGGCCCTTTCCATCTATTGCTATAAATCCACAGTGTTTGATTTCACCCCTGAGAGCCCCCTCAGGTCCACAGGGCTTCCATTCTACTGCATAAGGTGGGTTGGGTTACCCATCATATGAACAGCATTCTTTGGGGGGGGGTGCAATTCTAATTTAAAGAGGAAATAGCCATTACTAGGAAAGTAGCAAACAGTTATAAGAACTTCTACATGCCAGGCATTGCGTTAAACCAACATGTGCTTTCTCATTTAATCCTCTTCACAAACGTATGACGTAGTAGGTATTGTTGTCGGCCCCATTCACGGATGAGGAAACTGAGGCTAGAAGCATTACAGCTTGCCTAGGAATCCCTGTCCCAGAATCCAAGTTATGCTGATATTTCTTGAATACTTACTATATGCCAGGTTTACCCTTGTCCATTCATATATGCATTGGACATTATGAAATTAAAAATCCAGTCCCATAGTCACATTAGCCATGTTTTGCACCAGTCTGGTGACTACTGTGCTGGAAGGTGCAGATCTGGAGTCATCTCCATCATTACAGAGAGTCCTTCCCGTCAGGGCTGGTCCGGATACTATATACTGATGTATATAGTAGTATCTGGAATTACAGGGAAGGACTCTGAGGTCCACAGACAGATACTTCCCCAAGCTCCCACAGCCTCAAGCCTGGACCTCAAGTCAGTCTGACTTTGAAATCCCCACTCTTTTGTCCACCAGGCTCTACTTTCCACCCTGTAGGAAGCAGTGAGATAATCAATCAACAGAGAGTCCCGATTTGATGGTCTGTTAGAAAAAAAAAAATCATAATTTTCTGGGACACCTGGGTGGCTCAGTCGGTTGAGCATCTGACTTCAACTCAAGTCATGATCTCGCCGTTTGTGAGTTTGAGCCCCAAAATAGGGCTCACTGCGGTCAGACTGCCAGCACGGAGTCCACTTTGGATCTTCTGCCCCCCTCTGTCTGCCCCTGCCCTGCTTGTGCTCTCCCAAAACTAAATAAATATTTTAAAAAAATCATAATTTTCTTAAAAGGGGTTTTTGAGGAATATTAGCTAGTGGAAATAAACCAAAGCACAGGAATTTTAGGGTGAATATGAGCTGTTGCTGTTTTGTTCGCTGTGTTGCTTTCTCTGCAGAATTATCATTGCCTTACCCTGGGCTGACACAGACTTCCAGGGCTTTCCAGGTCTTCAGGGATAATGCTTTACAGGACACAGTTAAAAGGATGGCTCCCTGGATGGACAAGGAAATGGGGTGGGGAGGGGCGGGGGAAGAATTCTTTTGCCAACATAAGCAAAGCCAGTATTCATTTGTAAAACATCTCCAACAGACCTTTTCTACCGGAGAGACTTTTCTGTCTTGAATCTGAAGCTGCCAAGCTCCGCATGGGCAACAGACATCTCATTTTTATTTACTTTTCACTTGGAATGGACTGGTTAAAACATAATCCAAAAGCAGAAATGAAAGCAAGATGCTTGGAGCCTCGAGCAGAGATCTTTTATGCTGCCAAGTGAGGCTAGACGTATACGCTTTGAAGACCAGCCTGTGGGAAGACAGAGTCAATGTTCTGCTGTGACCATCGAGGAGTTGAATCCGGACCCTCTCTGGCCTATATGCCACCCACTCCTAGGCCTGCGGGATCTTCCTGACAACTGTCCTCACTTCAGCAGGCTCAGTTTGATGGGCTGTGAGCAGCGGCTCTTAGAATGTAGAGCTTCTGCAGACCTATCAAATCAGAGTCCCGGGGGCGGGATTGGGTATCACTGTGTGTAAAACCCCCCAGGGAACTCCAAGGAGCAGCTAAGATTAAGCCAGGGGCCATGAGCATGGCCCCCATGAATTCCGGATCCAGCTCTCTCCCTCATCGACGTGGGTGCCGGGCGTCAAGGGAGTGGCTCCTACCCGCTTTCCTCAATGGCGCATCCTTGGCTGACGGTGCAATGGGAGAAGCCCGTGGGAATCGAGGCCGGGCCTGATGCTCTGACCCCCCCCCCCATTAATTAGGTCAGTGTGTCTGGCGTTGGGGGTGGGCTCTGTCCTTCTTCCATAAAGTGAGGGGTTGGGCTGACGGGTCCTCAACAACCTTCCTGTTTTCAGGTGATGTGATACCATTAAGAGGGACCACAGAGAGGGAGACACAGGAATCGAGAAAGGGACATGTGAATAAAGAAGAAATCCACCCATATCACAATCGAATCGGGTGAATCCAGCCATTGCTGGATACACAAGGGAGACATGCAGGGGGTGCTTGTGGCGTTTTACGGATGGTGAAAAATGCTTTGTCATGGAACATTTTGTGGCCTTGCTGCAAGGCCGTGGGTTCGGTGACCTGCAGAGATGGGCCCGAGACAGCTGGGACCTTCAGTTCACCGCAGGCATCGACCTGTGTCCTCCACTGGACCTCCTTTTCCTCTTCAGCCAGTGGAGCATTATCTCCCCTGAGCTGCTGTGGAAACACCTCTTGTGCACAACACGGATGGTGTCAGCAGAGATCAACATGAAACAGCCAAACGTATAAACTACCCCAGTCAAGGCTGGCTGCGGAGCGCCCTTGTTGGAGGCCAAGGTGACCACAGGGAGGCAGTGTAGCCCAAGGTTCTTAACGGCTCCGAAGGTCCTTCCTTCCAGTGGTTCCTCTGAAAAGACTTTTAAGTGTTTGGAACACCAGTTACCACCATAAGAAAAAGAAACGGAACCACAGTGACACAGAACTTACAATCAAATTAAAGTAGTAACAATATGAAGCCCAAAATAAAAATACTTATAGGAAAAACTGAAGGCATGAGGAGTCTGAGGGGCTCAAGTCAGTTGAGCCGCCAACTCTTGATTTCGGCTCTCATGATCCCAGGGTGGTGGGACCGAGCCCCGCGTTGAGCCCTGTGCTGGGCATGGAGCCTGCTTAAGATTCTCTCTCTCCCTCTGCCCCTCCCCATATGCGCTCACTCTCTCTGTCTCTCTATCTAAAAAGAAAAAAAAAAAACACTAGAAAATATGGCACCATTGTAACATCTACCTACAGAAATATTAAAGTTTGACTGTGTTTCAGAAAAATACCAAGCAGGACTTTCGTAGTGAGTTTTACTTAAAAGCAAGAGCTCTGGGAATGCGTTCCTGTTTCTGCCTGGGTGCAGCCACAGGTTGGGGGAGCTCTCCACGCCCTCAGGGTAAGCAGAGGGGTGGCCTGGATGAGCTGTGGGGGAGAGGAGTCAGGATGTTCACAGTCGCCCCCCTTGCTCACAGCTCCACACCTCCTGTGCCTTCATCAGAAAGTCAACAATGAAAAGCCGATGTTCGATTAAGGAATCTGTCTTGCCCTTAGATAGGAAATCAATGACTTGATTTAATCACAACAGTGGAAGGCTGTTAGCCTTTTAGCTAGAGGTATTTAGAACCTTGGAATACAAGTGTGAACAGAATCGTAATTTTTGACTTTGCACATTTTCCCTCCCTGCTAAGGGTGTTTGCTTTGCTTGGGCTATATCCATGGCACATACGTGACTCCCTAGGTTGCAGAGGCCCCTGGGCCAGGGAGCCGGGCGTCTTCACCCAGGACATGACAAGTGGAGTCCGAACTCGATAGCCATGATGAGTTCAAGCCGGGTTGTCAATCTAAGGACTGGGGCAGAGGAGTCCCAGTCCCTTTTCTGCGCCTCAGAAAGTAAGGGGCGCAGGGAGGATGGGCGTGTGCTCTCGACCCTTCCTCTACTCCGACTCAGTCCCCTCCCTCCCTTCCTTGGGTCATGCCTCCTGTTGACTAGGAGGTGGAAGGCAGTCTTTCCGGTTGTTAGGGGAAAGCCCTTGCCTTCTGCCCATTCCCCAGATCTCCAAGCAGGACAGTGACCTACCTGGTCTGGAAGGTGAGAATCCGAACACCAGCCTACCCCAGACTGTAAATGTGACCTGGGCCAGTCGCCTCTTCCCAGAGCACCTGTCCTCTCTGGGGACAAGAGACACAGCCACGGAAATCCAAATGTCAAGGACAACCCCATGGTCATCACTGTAATCACAGGCAAGGTTTTAGAAGAGATTTGAAATGAAAGAAAAGCAACCTTTATAGAAGCCAGGTTCTCATGTGTCATGTGTCTGCAATTTGAGATTACAGAGCAATGACCAGACTGTGACATTGTATGTTTGCTTCATTTTCGTTTTGTAAGTTTTTTTAAGTTTAGTTATTTTAAGAGAGGAAGAGACCACGCACTCGTGCACATGTGAGCAGGGTAGGAGCAGAGAGAGAGAGGAGAGGGAGAGAGAGTGAGAGAGAATCTCCAGCAGGCTTCACTCCATCAGCACAGAGCCCGACTCGGGGCTTGAATTCACGAACCATGAGATCATGACCTGAGCCAAAATCAAGAGTCAAATGCTTAACCAACTGAGCCACCCAGGCGCTGGCTCAGTTTCAAACTATGTCTTCCTCATTTTCAAACACAGCTGGCAGGAGCTTACACAACACATCAATTTTCTTTTCTTTTCTTTTTTTCAAAATGTGTCATTTTTTTGGTTCCAGGAATAGAATTAGATTAGAAACTTGGAAGTTTTCAGTATCCTTTGCTCAGAAACGCCACCCTTAGAAGCAACATCTTTAAACAAATTATTCTGGTAATTTGACCCAGGAAGGGGGACAACTTTTAAAAAATATTTCAAAAGTATAGTTCTCTGCATATGTATGAATGGAATTTTCCAAAACAGTTACTTACAAAATGCTTTCACAGCTTTGTTTTTTTTGTTTTTGTCTTTGTTTTTTAAAACTTTCTAATGTTTATTTAATTTTGAGGGAGAGAGACTGAGCAGGAGTGAAGGAGGGGGCAGAGAGAGGGAGACACAGAACCCAAAGCAGGCTCCAGGCTCTGAGCTGTCGGCACAGAGCCTGACACAGGGCTCGAACCCATGAACTGCGAGATCATGAGCGAGCTGAGCCGAAGTCGTCTGCTTAACCAACTGAGCCACCCAGGGGCCTGGCTTTCACAGTTTTGAAAGCTATTCTCTAAATGAGCACTTGACTGAAAGAGTGGGAATACAGTCAGTTATTTTACAGGGTGGTTTTTATTAGGTAAGGGTTTTCTTACAAGCAATTTGTAACTTTGTATATACATAAGATATACCATATCATACATGATATACATACATATACAAAGATATCAGAGTGTCTTTGAGTTGACCCAGAGGCTAGGGTCATATGATATTTATGCCCTTGAAACAACCTTAAGAGCACTTCCAGTTGCTCCCCATTGACACCCATGCTCTCAAGGTCATATCTCAGAGCTGAGAAAAATCAGTAGCACCTCTTATTATTCTGATACCTTAGTCTCTTGAGTGAGTCTCACTGCTCTTACGTTTCCTCACCTAATCTTTCCCAAATGGTCTTAGCTGCTCCCCAAATTCAAAACAATCTTGGGCATATACCAAACAAGTAGCAACTGCCAAACATGAAATCATGACCTTCTCTTTGAAAGGAACAGATCCCTTAGTGTTCGGGGTTGCGATGTGTCCAGAGAAGGCGTCGAAAGGAGTGTCCCAAGCCACCACACTCAGCCTGAAACACAAAGTTCCGTAAAACTGTGTTTCTTGGAGGTGAGTCAGCTGGAGGCGGCCTGTTTCCAAATGAATCTGGCTGTCCCTTCTGCCTTCTGCCCACTGAGACTTAACTCTAGTGTGTTCCAGGTGGGCAGAAACTTAGTCATCCTGGCTTCCCTCCCATCTCCGGGGCTTCTTTGCTTAATGCTTGTAAAGCCCTGCGTGCTCATTACCTACACAATCAGTCCTCACCTGGATGTCATATCTGATGTGAAAGTGCTCCTGCCCTCAGACCCACGTGTTTCCTAAACCTAGTGTTTCCAAGTCTCCTGGAGATGCCCTACTGTTGGGGCTGTGACGGAACGGACAACTCCGAAGGCAGGAGCAGCCACCGAGGGACAGTTCTGCTTCTGTCAACAGAAGGCTGTGTTCAAGCCTGCACAACCAGACCCTTCCTCTTCAACCAGCCCCTCCTGGTTTTGATGCAAACCTTGTCCCCTTTCCATGCCTGAGGACTTCCTTAAGGGTGTCTCCAGTCTGCGTGCTTGAAGCCTAGAGGTTCCCTCTGCCTCCCCACGGCTCCTCACCTCCAACCCCCGTCCACCCCAAGTCCTGCTGTCTCTCTGCCTACATGCGGAGAAGGTGCCACCATCCCTGGTGTCTGGACCTGCATGGAAGACTCCTTGTCTCACCTGACCTAAAAGTTCGTCTTTCTAGGCCACCCTTCTGCCGTGCAATGAGCTCTCTGCTGCGGTGCCCGGGAGTCTCCTGGCTCTGCTCTGGCTTTGACAAGCGGTGCTGTGCACGCTTCCCACGGTCCAGGCTCACTCATCCTTTCCCCGGCCACTGCTGACCTCCCACCGCAGAGCCACCCCGCACATGTGCGGGGTCTGCAGCCTGGCCCTCAGCCTTCCTCCCACCACTCCCCTTCTCCCTGAAGAAGCCTTCCCAGCTCTCACCCCATTTTGATCACCTGTGGAACTTACCAACCACACCTTGGCGGGGAGATCACTCTTGGAAGGGCTCATTTCTTAACGTATCATCCCAAGCACCTGCTTTCAGCACACTTACAACCGGCACCTGTGGCCTCGAGCAGGTCAGACACCGTACAATATGCATCCTGATTACTTTTATTGTTCTTGTCTAGGTAACCAAGCTCAAGAATTAGGAGTTCCCTGAGGATCTTTTTTTTTTTTTATAATAAACTTTTGCAGCAAAGGGGGAGTTTGTCAATAAATTGTCGTATGCTGGGGGGGGGCGGGGGGAAGGGAGGAGGTTTGCCCTGTCATCGACATGTATTGATTCGGCTTTCTGGAAGTGACAGTCTCGAGTGATATGATATACTCAGATGCCAGACGCGTGGATGGCTCTTAGACCCTCTATGACAGTCACTTCCTTTTTAAAAGAATTGCTCCCGCCCCCAGGCTGTGTACAAACACCTGGTCCAGGTCACAAGCCAACAGAGATTTCCTGCTCTCCAGTGGATCGGGTGTAAACTGAGCTTGCTCTGTCGGGGGCCTCTCCTTGGAAGAAAGGACAGTGTTTGCAGAAGTGCCTGACAATGTGCTTTCGGAAAAACTGGAAGAGGTAGCTTCTGAACTTCTCCCCGACGAAGGCGTAGATGATGGGGTTGATGCAGCAATGTGTCATGCCCAGGGTCTCCGTCACCTGCATGGCTTGGTCCAGCCTGTTGGAACTACTGCAATTATTGAGGCCAAAGGAATCCGGGAAGGTGCTCAGGAGGAGGACGATGTTGTTGGGGGCCCAGAAAAGAAAGTAAACAATCATGATCACGAAAATGAGCTTCACGGCCTTGTGCTTCTTCTCACTCCGACACCGGAGGATGGTCTCGAGGATGGCTGAGTAGCAGACGATCATGACGAGGAGGGGCAGGACCAGGCCCAAGAGATTCATCTTCAATGTCTGGAAGTTCTTCCAGAAGCGATAATGATTGGGTGGAAAATGAGGGCTACACGTAAAACGCGAACCCTCTTTTTGGGATCTGCTAAAGATGATCCCTGGGACAGAGACCAGCACAGCCAGTACCCAGGTGACTGCGCTTGTCACCACCCCAAAGAGGACTGTCCTGGCCTTTAAAGCAAACACGGCATGGACGATAGCCAGGTACCTATCAATGGTCAGAAGGATGATAAAGAAGATCCCGGTGAAGAAGCCTATGTGATAGATCCCTGTCAGAAATTGACACATTCTGTTTCCAAAAACCCACTGGTCTGCAGCATAGTGGGCCCAGAATGGAAGAGTGAGGAGGAAGAGCAGGTCGGAGATGGCCAGGTTGAGCAGGTAGATGTCGGTCATGCTCTTCAGCTTTTTGCAGTTGATGAGGATGAGGACGACCAGCAGGTTGCCCGGGAAGCCGAAGATGAACACGAGGGAGTAGAGCGGGGGCAGGAGCCTGGCTGCGATTTGCCTCACGTCGGCTTTGTGGCAGGGCTCTGAGAGCTCATATTCAATGTCATAGTATGGACTCGATGTTTCATAATCCATGTTCCTCGATGCTGTGAATAAAGCAAAAGTGATCATCTATAAAGCCCAAGAATGGATTAAGCTGTCTGCCCTGGGTTCAAACTGTCTTATATACGAATGAGCTCTTCAGCACGGGTACCTAGATTTCTACATTTAACAGAGTTCCCTTGTCTGGCCAAAAAAGAACATTTTCAGGAAAAGAAGGATGGCGGCTATCACCTCTGCTCACTAGATGGAGAGCACGACTCTGGGGGGAGTTCACTAAAGCATCGTCTGACCAAATGAAACCTGGTGCTCGATACCCACGTGAGTGAATGAAGCTTTGATCACAACTTCAAGAAACTGGCCCTGGTGCCATCTGATGCTGAGTTACAATTGCTGCTGTAGCTGCCCTTCCCTGGGGTGGGCATCACCCCGAGTGTGTGCTGGTAGCCAGTATCAGCTCTCAAGGGCACTCTGTGGGCCACCCACTTCACATCCGTTCATTCAATTAGTCCTCCTGGTCACCCTGTGAGTTAGGTCATGTTACTGTCTCCATTTTGCAGATCAGAACCTCAAAGCAGAGAAGATGAGTAACTTGCCAACCACACGTGTGTGAAAGCAGCTGAGTTTGAATGCAGTCAGCCTGCACTTTTATTCACTTCATCTCTCGCTTCTTGGCGAGGGAATTGGAGCATGGTACCATCAGCCTGGCACCTTGAAGCAGTCGGAAAGAAATGGGCTGGTGCCCAAGTCCCCTGAGAAGGCCACAGGAGCCAGTAGCCAGGTAGAAATTCCAGGCTGCCATTTGTGCTTACAGTTCCCGAGTTGCTATGGGGAAGGGCTCCCTCCCCCCCCCACACAAGCCATCCAAGTAGAAAACATCTCAGCTGCCCCTTTTATTCTGGGTTTGCTCAGACCCTTCATAACCGCCTGGCTAGCCTGGTCTATTGCAGTTCCACTTCCTATTTAGAAGTTTCTTTAATGAATCTTCATGGGTTTCATGCCCCCTAGACCTCAGAGTAGGTAGCTGCAGAAAATATAGCACATGAAAATATAGCTGCAGAAACTATGTAGCGCATACAGAAAATATCACCTTAAATTCTGAGCCAGAGCAAGAGCCACACACTAAATACGCTGCAGAGCTGATCCAGTAAAGGGACACTTTATTTGCTACTTGTGATCCAATATTAATTTGGACAATCTTTAGCCTTCCCTCTTTTCTGGGAACAAACAAACAAACAAACAAAAGAAATAAACTTGGACCCAACTTCTGCTTGGACACACATTCAGAGGGCATCTTGCCTGGTCAGTGTCCATTCTTCCCCGAAGATCATTCTGTCAAGATTTTGGCCAAGAATCATCTCCCTGAAAACCTTTCTTTTGAAAGGTGAACTTTCTTTATTCCTCCTTCCCTTCCCTTCCTTCCTTCCTTCCTTGCTTTCTTGCTTCCTTCTTTCCTTCCTTTTAAATAATGCTCCCTTTACAACAACCTTTCATTCACATTCGTGTTTGTATCTTCGATGTGATCCCAGTCTGAAACTCATTCTAAATTCGAACTCTTTTCTCCTCTCAAAGATTATGTTTTAAGAAAGCTCTCTGAGCCCAGGAGTTTGTCTCGGCTTCTAGGGTTTCCTGTAAAGCCTTTTACTCATCACAGGAGTTGAGCTAACTAAAAGGCAAGGTGGTTGTGGGGTGACTTACCAGGATGATTCTTGTAAGGGAACGGATGTCTCAGCCACTCTGGCTAGCTGAGCTGTGCACACTGAACATATAGACAGCATAAAAGTAGGAAACACAGGGTTTCGACTGAAAAGGGGAGGCGGAGTTTTAATGAATGGCTATATTTCAGGACCAAAAAAAAAAAAAAAAAATCAAAGACTGGTTCTTCTTCTTTTTTTTAAAATTGCTTAAAATAGGACAGAGACTAGATTTCTAGCCTGAATGCTTATTTACAGGCTTCCCTGACGACAGTTTTCTTTTGTTTTCTGCTCATGCAACTACACTGAGTCTGTTTAGGAAAGAGAAGGATTGAAGGATATCAGCACTAGAAAAGCATTCACATTTATGGAGTCAAACCTCCTCATTCTGTCCAAAGAAAGAGCGGCTTCAGAGGCCAATGGTTTATTTGTATAAAACCGCAAATTGTATAAAATTTGTATAATTTGTATAATTATCACTGGTGAGGCTGCAAAGGAGAGATTCTGCTTCTTTTACTACTTGCCTTCCATGAGAGCCACTGAAACCAACTTGAAACAGAGGGGATGCTTCACATGAAGCCCGTGGTCCCCCTTACCCACGGCGCTCTGTCCCCTGAGCCCACAGCCCACATCTCTACCTCACGCACCAGTACGATTTTTCTCTGTAAATGAAAACAGCTGGTCATCTAAAGGGCTTTACCTACAGGCTCACCTGTGAGCTGAACACATCACCCATCTCTCTCATCTTTCTTGGGGTCAGGAATATTGTGGGGCACGTCATTACAAATTTCCTCCACCCGGGCACTATTTGGCAGCCCTGCCGACCAGCTGGCGTTCACGAGCGCCTGTACCGTGCCAGACACAGGCAGCAGAGAGCCTCTCTCCGAGGACAGTCTATCTGTAGCCATGAGAGATTTTCCATATGAAGGGAGCAGAACTGACAGATGGGTAGGGTCCGGTTCAGGATTCTGGGACGATAGCACAGGCAGCCACGTGGAGCTTTCTCGGTGGTTGGTTATTTACCTGAACCCCTCAGGTGTTGACGGCAGAGCCGACCACACAGCGGAGAGCCAGCCTAAGCCTCAGGAGTGCCCTCTGGGGTCTTCGTTTTATCCATAGAATCAGAAGTGTTGGCTTGTGTGGTCTGAGAAAAGGTGGAGGAGACCCCAAGCCTAGGGACGCAGCATAACGCAGGGCTAAGCAGGTGGCCTCCGTAGCCTGACTGCCTGAGCTTGAAGCCCAGCCTAACCCTTTGTTTTCTGATGCGTGGAATGGGCTGAATAATTGGTTGCCTCATGGGTTTGTGGGGGAGAGACTCACGAGGCAGCCACATCAAGAATGTAGCACATAATATACACTCAATAAACATCAAGCCTGGAGTTACTCATCCCATGATCCTTTCCTAGGGAGAGTTTATCTTATAAAATGTTAACAAAATTGGTTCCCTGAGGTCCTTGTCTAGAGCAGGGTAATGTCAGCAAACTAGAAGCTGAAAGAGGGAAGCTAATGACTGGCATTTGGAGAACAGGGGAAATGATGGCTGGGCAGCGTCAGAAAAGCCACAGAAATAGCCCAGCATCCACCACCACACATCCAGGGGAGTCTGCTTGTGTCGCAACACAGCCCAGCAACTGGAAATCACAACCATGAGAGTGAGTTGTGAAAATCATCTCCGAGTTCACCCTGTGTGTGGAACTCAGGAAAGAACGTTTCAGGACTGGGTTCTGCAGCCTTGCTGCAGGGTTACGGCCCAGCATCACCCTTCCACTGCTTGACGCTGAACAGGGTTTTTGAAACTCTCCCAAGCCTTAGTTTTCTTATCCTTAAAAATGGGGGCAAGTGCCCCCCCCCCCCCACATATTCGATAGGTCTGTGGTGAAGATCAAATAATATAACAAGGGAAGAGTGTTTCCCAGACATCAGCCCTCTGTGGGCTACTTCAGTGTGCTTTACAGTTCACAAGTTATGGGGTCACAAAATGGGTAGCGAATGAATCAATATTCAATTTCGCAGAAAATTGGGAGTGTGATTTTGGTTCTTCGAAGAGCAGCCTTGTGTTTGCTTGAGCTGTGCGGATGTGGGGAGCTCTCGGATGCTGCTGGACGAACATTCTATTTCTGTATGTGTTACTGGCTGGCTTTTAGTTTCGCCACCAGGGCGGGGGCTTGCCCTGCATTCTGCGCATCCAGTGTCAGGGCCGCTGAGGATGTGGTGGCCGGCTCACCCCCAGGGGGCAGTGTGGAGCAGTGAGGAGCAGGCTTGGAGTCCCAGACTGTGCTGACTTCCTCCAGATCTTCCCCTCTCTGCCCTTCTGTCTCCTCATCTGTCAAGTGATTGGCTAGATCCCCAGGGGTCCCAAAGGCAGCTCCCCATTCAGTCCTCTTAGATGACTGTATGGCCACACAGGTTTGGACAAGACGCATTGGAAGGGAAACAGGGTGATGATTCCTATATGGGCTGATGCCAGGAGCCGCACCGGCCTCTTTGGATGGCAATCACGGCAAGGAAGTGACAATGTTTACAGCTCCTGCCATGAGAGACGAAAACTGGTTTTTCCTTCTGCTACTACTGGCTCATGTTGGATATAAGTCTGCTGGTATTGACCAGACCTCACAATATTCCATATCAGACCCATATTCTAAACACAGATACCTCATAAGGAAAAGCATATTCCTGCCTTTACAAAAGAGATTTTAGATGAAAGCTCTGTGGGCGATTGTCAAAAGTCTCTTCCTATGGGCCTTGCAGATCTGAGACTTAGGGGGTTAAGAACACAAGAATTACAATTGAGCCTGGCCCTGAGACCAAGGGCCTATTTTGAGGTTAAGAGCAAAACATAGTTACCACATATATCTTTGCTAATTGGTGAAACATAATAGTCCCTTCCTCAAGGCCTACTTTCCACAAACACCCTCTCTTACACTGGCAGCTGGGATGAAGACAGATAAGAGTAGCTAAAACATAACCCAGGGACAAAAGACTGACCCATTCAGGGCCCCCATGTTAGTCTCCACAAACAAACCAATTGAGAAACATTCATCCTCTTGAGAGCGAGACAAAATATCCTAACTTATCTATATACAATTTGACCTTTACGCTATCCTATTTTTCACTAAGAACATTCTGTTATTTCCTTGGTCAGAATAATTCTACTATTGATATCACAAAAGGTTTCCCATTGTAAGAAATTCCTTTCTATGACTTCATCTTGTTGCTGAACCTTTAAATAAAGATACAAAAACTGACAGGACAGAGATGCCTGCCTGGTGATCAGAAAGAATCTCGGGGCTCCCTCACTCTCTCTCTCGCCAACGACACAGTCCATCCTTCAGGGACCCCTGGACCTGCCGGAGCTGGTCGGGAATTATTAGAATAAGTCCAAATACCAAGTAGGTGATTTTGGATATTCTCCTAAGTGTGGGTGGTATCATGTTGGAGGGGAGTGACATAGATCCAACTATACTCCTTGTGACATCGAAGAGCCAAACGAGATTTTAGAAAACGTAATTCATTTCCTATAAACAGTAGTGCCTCTTTTAAGGCATTAACCTAAGTGTCCAATTTCCTGTCAATTATTTCTTGAGTGGCCAATGCAAAAGAGCCATTTCTAGTTAATTGGTCAGCGTGTTGGGCTGTATGTACTTCTTGGATAAGGGAGACAATGGAAGTAGCCACAGACCCTATGATGGCAATCAGTGCAGTAATGCTCCATATTTGGCATGTGAGAGCATAATTGATCTCCTGTAAGACCTGTAACTCACAATCATCATACTAAGGAAGGGTTAGCTTAACAGAATCTTCCATTGAAGGTGCCCTGCTTTTACAAATCGGGTTTAGATTAGAGACGATTAATACCAACAGAACATAAGAGGAAGGGGAGTAGAAAGAGGAATTTTTTTGCTCTTTTTTTTGGCCACAATTAGGCTCTCCAACTAGGAGAGTCTCTAAGTCTACTGCCAGACTCTATCGGCAGGTCTCAAGGCTGCGCTCGCAAGGCTACATTGTCAGTCAGGGACCAGAGGAAAGCCCCGCAGCATTCCTTAAGAGTATAATAGAGGCACTCCGCCAGTACACCCCTATGGATCCTGAGGCCCCAGCAAACGTAGCTGCAGTGGCCATGGCTTTTATCAATCAATCCGCCCCCCCGACATTCAAAGAAAACTTCACAAATTAGATCCTCTAAAAAATAAAAATAAAAAAAATAAAATAAATAAATATAAAAGGAGAGAAAAAGCCTCCAAGATCTAGTGGTCGTGGCAGAAAGGGTATATAGCAACAGGGAAAGTGCAGAAGATAAACAGATAAAAGCTGAAAAGAGATAAAACCAAGGTCTAGCCAAGATCCTACTCGCGGCAACTGCTGAGCCAAAGGACCAGAAAAGACACCTCAGGCAGTTGACTTCAGGAGAAGAAAATAAGGAAAACTTCCAATGGCTCAAAGGGCGCCTCCGCTTAGGCAAAAATCAATGCGCCTAATGCAAAGAAGGACATTGGGCCAAAAATTGCCCCAAGAAAAAGTCTAAAGCTCCCATTCTAATAATGGGAGATGACAGTGACTAAGGGAGATGGGGTTCGGCACCCCTCCCCAAACCCAGGGTAACCCTAAAAGTGAAAGGGNGGGGGGGGGGAGATTGGCGTGGAGGAGGGCACTTGTGGGGATGAGCACTGGGTGTTATATGGAAACCGATTTGACAATAAACTATTCGTAAAAAAAAAAATAAAAAATAAAAGTTAAGAAGAAAAAAAACCAGAAAAAACAAAACAAAACAAAAAAAAGTGAAAGGGAAATCCACCGAGTTCCTAATGGATACTGGGCTCAACATTCTAAGGAGCGCGCAATAGGGACATAAGGGCTGCCCTGCCCGGCCCCGAGCTAGCTGCCCGCACCCCCGCCGCTCCCAAGTCCCTGAAGCTGTGCGTCCAGCCCAGGCAAGGTCTCCCCGCCCAACCTGTGGCCTCCGCACGAGGCACTCACCCGTCGCCAACCACCACGCACTTGATGGCCTACCTGAAACGCCGCTAACACCAGATGTGGGATTTAACCTTGGCTCCAGCAGCTTGTTAAGCTCCTCGTCGTTGCGGATGGCTAGCTCCGGGATCTCCACAATAAAGTAGTGGCCCTTGATAAAGAAGGACACCTACCAAGGGGCTGAGGAACCACTGTCCGCCGAGCGATCCCAACCAAACATGAGACTGCCCAAATTGTGGCCAAATTAGACACGGAAGCACCACTTAGCAGGGTTCTTATTTACCCCTCTCGGGTTTCTGGTCCAGGGGTGGATTCTGGTCAGGTCTCAGGATGGAGGTTCATCCCAGGGGGCTCCAAGCAGGTGAGGACCCCTGGGCACTTCTTCAGCATAGACTCAAGGAAGCATTTCAGTCTGTCGTGCTGTGACTTTGTTTCACAGCCTCTGCTTCTCTTTGGCCCTTCCGTTGGAAGGCTCCTGCTGTCCCGTGTAGATGGCATTCAGACTTCTGGTGAGAAATGATCTTTTCACCTGTTCATCGCTCTAGACTCGATGCCCATATTGGAGGGTGTCTTGCGAAGCCCTCCTTTTGGGGAGCAGGCCAGCCTGTGGGCAGCTGCGCCGCGCCCAGACATTGAATCCACCTGCTCGGGCTACTCTCTTCTCTTTGCCTGTGCGTCTCTGCACCACACATTCAGAGCATCAGCCACAGGATGGGGAGACATCTGTTCTTCTCCTTGGGTCAGAGGGTCTTTTGCACGAGCACGGTTCCTGAAACGCACCACACGGCAGCTGGCACGCAGTTCCAGCCTGGTTCGAGGTCAACGCCAGTCAACAGTGAGATGGGCTGTCTAAATAGTGAATGTGTCTTTTAGTTTTGAAAACAAATGTCTAAGGGGCGCCTGGGTGGCTCAGTCAGTTGAACGTCCGATTTTGGCTCAGGTCACGATCTCACTGTTTGTGAGTTCAAACCCCACGTCAGGCCCTGTGCTGACATTGAGGAGTCTGCTTGGGATCCTTTCTTTCCTTTCTCTCTCTGCACCTCCTCTGCTCATGCTGTCTCTGTCTTTCTCACAATAAATAAATGAATGAACTTAAAAAAATGAAACAAATGCCTAATAAAACCAATACGCACTCATTGTATGAAGTTAGGAAAAACAGAAAAAAGGAAAATAAGGGAAAGAAACAGACAGTCTCACAATCTCAAACAATGCTTTTTTCTTTTTAACGTTTAGTTTTGAGAGAGAGAGAGAGCTCAAGTGGAGGAGGGGCAGAGTGAGAGGGAGACACAGAATCCGAAGCTGACTCCAGGCTCCAAGCTGTCATCACAGAGCCCGATGCGGGGCTTGATCTCAAGGATCCTGAGATCATGACCTGACTCAAAGTCAGATGCTTAACTGGTTGAGCCACCCAGCTGCCCCTAAACAATCCTTTTAAACACAAGATGTATTTCAATCGAGACTGTTTCCCATGTACACTTTTTGGCCTATTGTTCCCACACATATACCGATTCTATATGCTTCTCTCTGTGGTGTTTTGTTGTTGTTGTTCTTTTCTTTTGTTTTTTGGGTTTTTTCTTTTTTTTCTTTCTTTCTTTCTTTCTTTTTTTTTTTTTGCTAAAGACCACAGTATAGGCATTTGTTCATGTCATTAAAAGAACACCCCCTCTATGTAATTCTTACATTCTTATTTTTATGGTGGATTTATTTATTTATGGATTTATGGATTTGTTTGTTTATTTGTTTTTATTGCAGTATAATTTAGACGCAGCAAAGTTCACTGATCCTAGGTGCACAGCTTGGGGAAGTTTTGATAAGCAGGCACCCACATAACCAACCTTCCCCACTGATGGAGGTGATAGGGAATTGTCCTATCTACCCCAAAGGTGGCCTTGCACGATGCACAGAAGTAAGGGCCACTCTGACTTCTGCCACCAGGGATCCTCCTGGGCCTCTCCTTTCTGTCCATATAAGTGCAATCATAGACGCTACCTTCTTTCACATCCAGATCCTCTTCTTCAACAGAAAGCTATAAGCAGACTTGCCACAGCTTTGTCACTAGACATTCTGGCTCCTTCCGTCTGTCTTATGACAGTCCCTTCCCAGTGTGGCTGACAGCTCTCTGTGAATCCCACCAAGAAGGACGCTCCCAGCGTCCCCGAAGCCACCTTTCCCCAAGAAGGCCAGCGAGTCCTCATGGTCCTCAAAGAAAAAGGAAGAATCTCTCCTTACCGTGAGTGTCATGTTTTGTCACCTGTGTGCCTTAGCCATGATGCTAGGGCCCCGTGACTCCCAACACCACTTCACCTGCAGCCTCAGACACAGGACACGGTGAGTGGGGCTGGAGGTCATCATGCTTTCCTCTTACCCTAACGTCTCTGTCCTCCAGGCCCTTCCCAGGTTGACCCCCTTCCCGGCTCCTGCACCGTGTCCCCTACGCCCTATGCAAATCATCAGAGCCAGCGGACACTTGGAAACCGCGCACCTCCTCGCTTATTGGATATGACGTCCAGACGTGGTGGAAGACCTTCCACTCCCCTGGGAAGTCTGCTCTCGCCTTTTGGGGATTCCTTTCATTTCAGTGCTCAGACGTGGTGCAAATGCAACGTGACACACCGATTAAGGGCTGTGAGAGGCTCAGTGTAGCTTTGGCGGATCGGGTCACACCTGCACCTCTGTGTTCAGCTCTATGCAAAACAGGATATCATGTAGGACTTTTCCTGTTGCCCCAGAATAGGTAGTTATGGACTGAGGCTGAGGGCAAAGAGGTGTTAAGTACCCGACAGTTGTGAGGAAAACCACTGACACCTGGCATTACACATCTCCCTCAAGGGCTCATGGAGTGGCAGAGTCTGTGTCCCCAGCTGCCGTGTCAACTCCTCCCACCCCAGTCCGATAAGGAGACACATCTGGGCAGGGAAGGGTTGTAGAGATGGGTGGGACTGATGGCGAGGTGAGAGGGGGCTCCTCTCCTCAAAGCCAAGGGTGGGTGAGTGGTCTGAGAGATCGTGTGAGGAATGAAGGCTTACAGGAAGGGGAGGCCAGCACCTCCTTCCTGGGTGGGGCACCCATTAGGCAGAGGGTCAGCAAGGCAGGTGAGGAAGGGCCTGGAGAGCCGAGGAGCTGGAGACAGGGCAGTGAGGCAGCAAGGAGGGCCTGGGGATGTGGGAACGCCCTTGGGTCAAGTTGCAAACATAATGTCGAAGTGACCACGGCCGAAGAGTTGGCCAACCTCAATCGCTCACCATACCCAGGGCCGGCCCTCCCCTAAATTCACGGGAGGTCCACTCACCAGCCCAGATGCCTCTTCCTTCATGACAGGCCTCTTCTTGATGGCCCTTGGTGGCCTTTGTGCTGCTGGCTAATCTCCCCTGAAGCCATTTCAATTTGTTAGGGAAATCGGGAGAATGAGAAAAAGGGAAGTGGAGGGATGGCGTCTGGGTGGCTCACTCCCGGGAGGTGGGAGGACCTGCTGCTTTGAGCATCGCACATTGCGGAGGACGGCATGGGGTGGGCTCAGCCAAGTCCCCAACTCCCCCAAAGTCTTAAGGCACCCATCCCCGGGAATGATGATCTTTCTTGACATCTGCTTGACTCACACCACCCGCCCAAATGCTCTCCTCGGGATAAAGAAGACAGGGTTTCCACTTCTAGAAAGGGAGCAGGTTAGCAGCTCTCAAGTGGCAGTTTCTCTGGTAGCTATAAAATCCTACCGTAGCCATTACTGCTATGATGTAGGACTATCATTGAGTTAGCTACCCTCTCCTCTGGGTTATCGGAAAATTTCACATAGACCTCCATCTCTGTCCTCTGCGCCGTGCCTGCTGATTTGTAAACACCCCATCCTCTGCCTCTCCATGCACCCCAGTCCCTGGACTCAAGGTCTGCGAATGTGGGAATTGACACACTCGTCTTTCCGGACCCGCCCTGGACCGGCGCGTGATGGGTCTTCATGCATGCTCGTCACATAGAATTCCACGATGGAGTCACAGTTACTTTTCCACATTTTATTTAAAAAGCCACTCTGTACCATATGCACTCATTAGCTTTTGTGCTTCTAAGCAAACAGCCTCCATTGCCCAATGGCTTAAAACGGCGAGCATGGACCCTCTGCCCCTGTGACACGTGGCTGCCGTGTGCCTGGGGTTCTGGCTCTGTTCTCTGTGTCTTCTTGACCTGGTGTGGCCTGGGATGGACCTTCTGGTGGCTGAGCTGGGACCGCCAGAGGCTCAGCCCACCTGCTTTGCCACTCCACTGCTTTACTACAGTGTGGCTGCTCACGCTTTAGTGGCCGAGCCACCTGGGGAGCGGGTCGTGGAGGCCACCTGTAGGCACACTGTAAGTCACACGGCAAGGACAAGAATGTGTAATCGCACAGAGGAAGCAGTGAAAAGTGAAAACTAAGACAATGTAAGGCTTATTATTTTTATGGTTAGGAGGCTTCACATGCCATCTACGTGCTTACCAGATTTTTAAGTGCATAATACAGTATTGAATGGACAGGTACATTGTGGTAAAGCAGATGCTTGGAATTTATCACCTTGTATCACCAAAATTTTGTGCACATTGATAAATGTGTAGAGAAAATATAGTATATACATGCAATGGGTGATTAGTCCACTTTCCAGAGAAGGATGTCCTGCCACGTACGGCAACTTCGATGAAGCTTGGGGGCATGATACTGAGTGAAATAAGCCCGGCATAGAAGGATGAATGCTCCATGCTTCGACTTCCACAAGGTGTCTAAAATAGAATCATGGACGTGGTGGTTGCCAGAGGCTGGGGAGAGGAGAAAATGGGCAGTTTCTCACCAAATTTTTAAAAAATTTTTAATGTTTATTTTTGAGAGAGAAAGAAGCAGAGTGAGCAGGGGATGGGGCAAACACAGAATCTGAAGCAGGCTCCTGTCTGCTGTTAGCACACAGCCCTGCGGGGGGCTCAAACTCAGGAACAGCGGAATCATGACCTGAGTCAAAGTCAGCCACTTAACAGACTGAGCCACCCAGGCGCCCCTCAGATATATATTTTTAAAAGCACAATATAGTTGGAGCATTGCTTCATTTTCTAAATCGTAGCTTAAAAAAAAAACCCAATATTTACATTTCATCCCCAAAACAAAATTTCATGCATTCATCCAGATGATACAAATACCTGAAGATGAAGCATGGTCTCCTCACCCTACTTCTTTCTGGAGCCTTCTCTGGCCATGAAGCAGGAAAGTAGAACCATAGTAATTTCCAGCTCCCGAGTTGCCAGGTTCCAAAAGCCCCGTGTTTCCAGCTTGCGTCAGACCAGAAATCCACTGGGTGACACGCATGTCTGTTCTTACCGTGGCTCCACCAAGATGAAGTCTTTGCTTCCGTAAGTGACCCAACTCCCCTCCTTTTACAAATTGGGTTTCAACGTTTGATGAGGGGTCCATGCAATATAGGAGCCCCCAATCCAAACCGGAGAGTTCGAGCTTCCCTGAGGATATCTACAAAGCACCGAAGCATCCAAACATGATTAAACCCATGACGTCCTGGGATGCATAGGGACACAAAATAGATGCGTGGCAGCAAATCTGGGAGGGTAAAGACACCGTGGAGACGGCAGTTATGGAGTGTGTGCTGTGAGCCACATGGCACTACTTAGACACCAAAACTAGCACCCTTTGATCGCAGCCACCTGACTCCTTGACGACAACTATTTATGCTGCATTGGTACTGTCCCAAACACACGGCATGCGTGAACATTTTCAAGTCAAAACCGAAGCTCAAATTCTGTGACTAACACAGTATTTTCAGACTTGGCCTAATAACAACTCTTAAAATGACTCTGCCCCATTTACAAGTTGTAGTTTCAGGTTTACTTTTATTTTTACTTTATTATTATTATTAATCTCTTTTTATACATCTGAATTCTATGCCTGTATCCAAAAATGAGGTGCAGGAAGATAGTTTGGAAAACACTTTTCCCCAGCCTGTCAGGAGTCTTTGCCCTGCCTGGCCAGTTAGATCCTGACATTCACAGGCCACCTGTCCCAGAGGTGAGGCCTCTGTCATGTCCTCTGGGCCCCTCTCTGTCCCGGAGGCACACCCCAGGGCCCATACCTGCTGCTCCCCATCTTCTGGGCCCACTGAGGGCTTCTGGTTCCACCATTTTCTATTCCCCGAGGCTATTCTCCTGAACCTCCACATACCGCTTCTGGGGTGGGGCAATCCTCTGGGCAAGAGTGAGGGGATGAAGGGGGAGGGCGGCAGATGGGGCCAGGGCAGTGGGAAGCAGGGGCAGGCAGCAAGATGCAAAGGCACGAGACCCTTGTGGGTTCTGATGCACCTTCCTGGCCTCTGCTCCTAGCTGATTCTGGAAACACTGCTGGGGCAGCGGCCTCACACAGCCTCCTGAGCTGCTGCTATAGCCCTGAGCTCCTGATGCAGAAACTAACCCTTCACTCCTTCTTATCATCATTACCTGCAACCCCCACACCGCCCCCACCCCCGCTAACACCCAACGAGGCCTCTTATTTTTTCGTCTCATTATAGATTACGCATATTTTATGAACAAAAAAATGTTCCTACATTTTTACTTAGGGGGATATGGCATGAGACGCGTGTGAACAATGGGGCACGATATTTGCTAGGTTTCAGATGTAGGGTGCGTGGTTATCCCAGATAAATCCTAAGGAAGCAAAAGTGTGTCCTGCGCTTGCACCGAAGAGGACGATTGGACCCAAGTAAAGCTCTCTCGGAGAGTTCTTACGCTTTCCATGCTTGCTGGGACCAGGTGGGACCTTCCAGGTAATTCTGGTGGGAGGCGAGGCTGGGGACGGCGCTGCNGGCTGGGCCCCCCCCACCCCCCTCCCCGCCTCCAGCTGTGCCCCTGACCAGAGAGAGAGCATTGGAGAGTGAGTGAGGTGCAGGTGGGGGCTGAGAGAAGCACATAGCCATTTTCCAGGGGGGGAGTTTCCCACGAACTGTGAGGAGCTCTTTGGAGAGTCACTGTCTCCCCCCACAGCTGTTCTGGAACATTCCCTGAGGCATGTTGGCTGCCCAGGGAGGGACAAAGTCTGTTTTGGTGCACCCACCCTGAGCCTCCTGCACGCTGGCCTGAGAGGGTCACCCGCCTCCTTTCTTTGACAGACCTGAAGCTTATGATCATGTACAGATTTCCGTCTCCCTTAAGGGTCAGAGGCAAACTGCTCCTCATTTACAAGCCGGCGGAGACCTCCTGCTCGCCCGTGGAAGGCGTGTACGTGGAGCTCACTCGATCTGCGGTCTCCCTGTAGAAGACTGGGCACTGTTTGCAGAGGTGTTTGGCGATGTGCTTCCGGAAAAACACGGAGAGATACCTTCTGAACTTCTCCCCGACGAAAGCGTAGATGATGGGGTTGACGCAGCAGTGCGTCCACCCCAGGGTCTCTGTCACCTGCATGGCTTGGTCCAGCTGACTGGAGGTCTTACAGGTATTCAGGCCAAAGGAATCCTGGAAGGTGCTCAGGAGGAGGACGATGTTGTTGGGGGCCCAGAAAAGAAAGTACACAATCATGATCACGAAAATGAGCTTCACGGCCTTGTGCTTCTTTTTTTCGTTGCGACAGCGGAACAGGGTCTTGAGGATGGCTGAGTAGCAGATGATCATGACGAGCAGGGGCAAGACCAGGCCCAAGATGCTCCTCATGATTGCATGGAAATTCTTCCATCCTGGTTGGAAAGAAGGGCGGCAGGCGTAAAAAGTGTCTTCCCACTGCAAATTGTTGAAGACACACCCTGGGAGAGAGGCAACCACGGCCAGCACCCAGGTGACCAGGCTTGTCACCACCCCAAAGGTGACCGTCCTGGCCTTCAATGCAAACACAGCATGGACAATCGCCAGGTACCTATCGATAGTCAGGAGGATGATGAAGAAGTTTCCAGCAAAGTAACCCATGTGATAGAACGCTGTGACTGTCTTACACATCATATCCCCAAAGACCCACCCGTTGGCCACATAGTGGGCCCAGAAGGGGAAGGTGAGGAGGAAGAGCAGGTCGGAGATGGCCAGGTTGAGCAGGTAGATGTCGGTCATGCTCTTCAGCTTTTTGCAGTTGATGAGGATGAGGACGACCAGCAGGTTGCCCGGGAAGCCGAAGATGAACACGAGGGAGTAGAGCGGGGGCAGGAGCCTGACCGCGTTTTGCCTCACATCCGTTTTATGGCAAGGTACGCTGTAATCATAGTCGAAACTGGTGGTGGGCTGTTCTCCACCCCCCTGGTTATTGGTTGTGAACAGAGATTGAGATGTGGACAGCACTTGGTGGCTGAACTGGAGAAGCAGGTCATTGTCATCCATCTTCTCCGTCCTGTAATCAGAGAACAGAATGATCACACGCCACATATTGGCCGCTGTCTCTGATCTTAAAAATGTCCCCACTCCCCTTCAGCAATAGCCCAGTGTTCGTCTTCGGTGTTGCGGCCATCTCCTTGAAAGTTCGCGTGCTGGTCGATCACTTCCCTTTATTCCTTCTAGCAGACACCAGTTGTCTGCCCACCGGCCATTTCTCAACACTCTGGGCCTTCCCAGAAAGTCTGACTTATTACAAAGTTTCCCACGCTGCACACTTGTTTTCTACCTCCTCTGCGGGGCTGCACAGGCCTGGGACCCATTCCTGGATGACAATGTAGAAGGGGACTCTGCTTAGAGGGCTCCTGGCAATGTCCTTCTCTGACAAGAGAGATGAACAGAAACCCTGGCCTGTCCCCTTCTGCTTCTGTAGCTTGTCTTATGAGGGCTTGGGTGCTTGGGACCCTGAATGAAAGACTCAGAGGACGGAACAAAACCAAGCAGAGTCACCACATCACCAAGATGTAAGCCCCAGCCTTGAACAGCCCATCCTCTGATTCCTTGTTAAGTGGGGAAAAAAAAATAGCCCAATTTTGTAAGCTACTATGAGTTCCAATGTTCTGTAACTGGCAAGCTGCAGTGTCGTAGCTGACACCTCTCTCCACCCTCTGCCTCCGTCACCCTGCCAAAGCTTCTATTGCAAGGTTGCAATGACAACCCCACTTCTTAATGTCTTGGCTCTCTTTCAGCTTTATTCTCTTTGAGAATTGAACCTGTCTGCTAAGTTCTTTCATTTAAAACTCATTTTGGGGGCACTTGGGTGGCTCAGTCGGTTGAGCATCTGACTCTTGATTTCAACTCAGGTCATGATCTCGGTTTGTGAGGCTCTGTGCCATCAGAGGAATTGTCTCTCTTTCCTTCTCTCTGCCCCTCCCTCTCTTTCTCAAAATTAATAAACATTTGGGAAAAAACACAAATCTGGCTTCCAGGAGGTTAGTGCTGGTCTCACACCTTCTTATTCCTTTTCTTGCTTGGTGTCTCCTTCCCCCGTCTACACTGTGAGAATCCCCAGGCACCATCTGCGGCTGCCACCTCTTTACTGGCTGTCTCATTATTCTCATCTCAAAGTTCTTGCTGAGTCGTGTGGTCTAATTGCAAGGTTTTAGGCCCCCTGGATGCCAATGCATCCTGAAGCTCTGGCTTCTGGTCCCAACTTTCAACCCCGACATCTCAGAGTTGAGTTTCCTATTGCCTTCTGCATAAAAGAGCTTACTCATTTGACCTGCATTTATTGAGCACCCTACTGTGAGCCATACTACATTCTAGGTACTGGAGATACAGCAGTGAGTAAAATGGGTATCATACATGTACCTCAAATTCAACCCACCCCAAACCCAACACCCCCTGAAGTGTGCTCCAGCTAGTGGACTCTTTATCTTGGCTACTATCCTTGACTCCAGTGTCTAGGAAGCAGGAGTGGGCATTGACCTGGGTCCTTCATCTTCAGAAGGTTAGGAGCAGCCCTCAGGAACCAACAGGCCCAGATGGAAGCCTGCCTTCAACTACTTACAAGTTGTGGTATTTGGGGCCAACTACTTCTTCAACTCTGTTTCTTTATGTATAAAACACTAACTCTGCTGAGATGGAGGAAGAGGAGGACTCGGCACAGCACCTGGAGCAGTGACGTGCTCTGAGTTTTTGCTATTGTGTCATGTGAATTTTATCTGATAAACACCTCCAGGTCCGTCACCTCCACCAGCCCTGAGACGCCCCTCACTTCCATCTTTGCCGTGCACGTGGCTTATTCCTGACCGTGCTCCTTTTCAACCTGTCTTCCCCAACATCGCACTGGGATCTGGCGCTTCTCAGCTGAACACCACCAGCAGCCTGGCAATTTGTATGTGGCGGGACCTCAAAGGCAATGCCCCCAGACCACTCTCCTCAGTCTTTCCTTTTTTTTTTTTTTAAATATAATTTATTGTCAAGTTAGCTAAAATACAATGTATACAGTATGCTCTTGGCTTTGGGAATAGACTCCCGTGATTCATCGCTTACGTACAAAACCCTGTGCTCATCCCAATACGTGTCCTCCTCAGGGCCCATCACCCATTTTCCCCGCCCCCACCCCCCCATCAATGCTCAGTTTGTTCTCCGTATTTAAGAGTCTCTTACAGTTCTCATTCGTCAGTCTTTTCTATGCTCACTTCTTCCCAGCTCTGTCTCCAGTCACTTCTCAAATCCCAAATGCTCTGCTCCTGTCCCAGCGATCTTTCTTCCGTTTTCCTGCAAACTCACTATTTCCCTCCTGCCCCAGGGGTTTGGCACATGCTTGCCCCTCTGCTAAAATGGCTGGTGAGCTCCTAGCCATCCACCAGCACTTCCTGCTCCAATTCCCTTTCTCTGTGAAGCCAAACCCGCCTCCTCTATCAATTACTCAGATTATCTCATAAACCACTGTTTGCCTCTTATCACACAATCTTCCACCCACTGTGGGCTCCCTGCGATCCAGCTCATGTTTCTGTCCCCAGCTCTTAAGATAGCCTCTGACTAAAGGAGGCACCAAGAAATGTTTATTGAAAGAATGCATGAAAGTCTTTATACTGAGTACATCTAGCATCATTAGACATCAGAAGACATCTAACATCAATCCTCAAGAATATCGATTTTTTTTCCTGGTAGTGGCTGTGAATTGGTCTTTCTCTTTGTACACACCTTATTCTTCAATTTCTCTTATGATCAATACATCTCATAGATCTTGCGTTTCATCAAGCCAGATTCTTGGAAATCTGCAGCAACTAAATAGGACCTCTAATCCAGTTTGTGGAGAAAACCCATGTATCCACCTAAAGAATGACACCTGGGAGCATTCACTGAGGGCTCCTGGAACTCTAGGCGCTGTGCTAAATACTTTGCACGCATTAATTAATTTAATACTTGCAATAATTCTGTGAGCAAGTGTTCATACATTTTGACAAGTGCAGAAATTCGATATTCAAGTGCCGATGACTTTTCCACATTCCCAGAATAAGTCATGGCTGAGCTGGATTTTGAACACAGGGCTCTTCAGTGTAAAAAAGAGTTACTCAAAAGCTTCCATGTCCAGGCTGGGAGAGCTGAGACCCATGTAGAACAGGTAACAATTTTCTAGGAATGCTTTCATGGTCTTGAAGAGAACTTCTTTGACATTTGGACATAACGCCCACACACTCACCCACAAGAGCACATCCCACCCATGTGCGCGCACAGACAAACACACACACACACACTTTTCTACTAGAAAATAAACACCATGAGGGTTTAGGTATTTGCTTTGCAAAGAGGGATCTTGGTGCCCCAGAGCCAGATCTGGCACTCAGAGGCTACTAAAGAAATACCATTTCAGTAAGAGAATGACAGAAAACCAGCAGGCTACAGGCAAGAAGCACAATGCCCTGCTATGGGCTAGCTCCCCAGGTAATCCAGTGGGAGGCCGTAGACAAACGAGGAGATCGGGGATACTTGCACACAGCCCCTTAACTGCAGCACACCCCCTGGGCTGTTCTGTAACCAGCCGCAGGGCTAACCTCCTCATCTGGGTAGAAAAGTGTGGACTAGACCGGTGGTTCTCGAGTATGCAGTATCACACAGGAAGTCTGTAGTCAAGAAGCGCACAGTCCAGACCCTCCGGTGGTTCAGATCAGGGTGGGGGGGGACGGGTAGGGGGAGCGGATGGGGTGTGAGGGAGCCAGCTGCTCTGACCACTTCCACCTTGTCTGTCCTCCACTTTGTTGTTTACCTGCGCTGGCTTCTCAACTACCAGCCGCCTCCCCTGCTTCTCTCCAGTCACTCCAGCACCACCTAGCTTCTAGCACAGCAGACGCGTGGCAAGGTGCTGCTTAATAAAAAGCTGCCTCTCAGCAAAAGTAGGTTCCTCGCGTCAGCCTCCATGGGTCTCCTGAATTCAGGCAAGGGGCCCATTTTGGTTTGGGGGTCTGGACCATCACATATATGGAATATGGGGGTGGGTAATATTTGGGGTAGAAAGCTCCAGTTCTTTAAAGCCTTCGGAGGGAGGCTGGGATGTACAGAGCGAGGGGCAGTAGCCTGAGCATCCTTACTCTCCTGACTGTTGTCTTCACTGTGCTATCCTCCCATCTGAGCCCCACAGGGTGGTCTTGCCACCATCAGAGATTGTTTACCGCCATCAGAGACTCTCCAGCCATCTTGGTGCAGATACCACCCTCCACCCTTTTCTCCGCCAAGACTACCCCCCAGGAGCCGGGGCTCTGCAGCCCTCAGAATCTCAACATAAATAAAATCTCCAATTGGATCCCAAATCCATTGTGCAGGGTTACACAAAACTCTATATTTTCAGCCCTGAGGTGCTCCCAGTGCCTGCATCTCCCACATTGGGATGCTTCGAACCTGTGACTCATAAAGTAATGAAGAAAAAAAAAGCACCCAAAACTCACCAGTAGATGGTTCTCCCAAGGGGCTCTGGGGTGTCAAGCTCCCCAGGAACTGAGCCGAAGAGATCTGGAGACAGAAACTTGGTGTGTAGAAAAAACCAAAATGTTTCCTGCAAAAAAGAAGGCGGGGATACAAGGGCAAGTAATGATAAAAATTTTTTAAAAACCCAAAACACCCCACACCAACAAGGGTCCAGTTCTGCTCCAGCCAGGAATGCTGCACACTAGGTTGAAGTCTTCAGAATAAGACTAATTTTGAAATCTTACTTATGCAACCTTGAGTATGAGTCAGGTGACCCTGCACATCTGCTCCTGTGTCCAACGACTCTGGGTTTATCTTGTGCGTCTCTCTATCTGGAAATCTTCCCCCTCTTCTGCCAGTGATGATTTGCATGAAATGAGCACAGCAGAACCTCATTCTCCAGAAGATAAATGCCAACGGGGGGGCCGTGGGTGATGGTAGAGAAAACATAAAGAGTTCTGCGTGTCCATGCACAATGGATTTGGGATCTGATTGGAAGCTTTATTTAGGTAGAGCCTTTTAAGGAAAAGGGGATGCAAAATTGTCTCTTATAATAGAGATGTCCTTAGCAAGAAAGGGCCTCAGTTAATTGTTGGTTCCACTCTTCAGAAAGGAGTTTTTATAAACGAAAACACCACTGAGAGTCTGGGAAGATGGTGGCATGGAAAGCACCAGAAATTTCTCTCTCTATCAAGGCAACAATTGTACAGGCAGAATCTGTCTGACCTAACTATTCTAGAACTCTGGAATCCACTGAAAGCCTGCAACCGTCAGGGGAAGCCTCGGATGGTCAATTGTAGTTATTTTTGGTCAATTTTAGCTCTTGGCACAGTGGCAGCTCCCCAGGCCTCCCCCGCCACCCCTGCCGCCCTGCTCCAGCACACGTGCATAAAGATGTAATTCTGTGATACTAACAATCGAAAGGGGTGAGGACAGAGCGATAAAAGGGCAGGGTTTTGTGTGTTGTTGACGTCAAGCTGGTACAAACTTAAATTGGAATGTTATAACCTTGGGATATTACATATGACCTCCAAGGTAACCACAAAGAAAATAGCTTTAGAGCATACACAAAAGGAAATAAAAAGGAATTTAAATATTCCTCTGCAAAAAAATCAACCAAACACAAAAGAAGATAGTAGTGTAGGAAAAGAGGGACAAAAAAGCTGTAAGTGTGCAGGTAGAAAAAAATGCCAAAATGACAGAATTAAGTCCTCCTTATCAGTAATGACTTTAAATGTAAGTGGTTTAATTCTCCAATCAGAAGATAAAGAAATGGTAGAATGAGTAACCAAACCAAACCAAACCTAATCTAACTATATGTTGTCAACATGAGACCCATTTTTGATCTAAACACACAAATATACTGAAAGTGAAAGGACGGAGAAAAATATTAACTAAAAGATATTAAACAAAATACAATAGCCTTTATTTATTATTGTTATTATTTTTTTAAAATAATAAACATGGAGTCCAACATGAGGCTTGAAGTCACGACCCTGAGATCGAGACCTGAGCTGAGATTGAGTCAGATGCTTTAACGGACTGAGCCACCCAAGGAGGCCCTGACAGAACAGACTTTACATCATAAAGAGCTTACAGGAGACAAAGACAGATGATATGCGTTAAAGTGTTCAATACAGCCAGAAGACATAACAAGACATAACAGTTATAAACATTTATACCTAATGACAGATCATCAAAATATATGAAGCAAAAACTGACAGTACTGAAGGGAGAAAAAGACACTTGCACAATAATAGTTGGAGATTTCAATACCCTGTTCTTGATAATGAATAGAAAGCCTGATGGAAGATAAGTAAGAAAGCAGAGGACTTGAACATACGGTAAGCCAACTGTGTCTAACAGATGTACGCTACTCAAGAACAATAGCATATGTGTTCTTCTCAGATGCACTTGGGACATTTTTTTAGAAGTCGTGTTGAAACTAGACAAAGAACTTCTAAATTTCAACAACTAAACGACAACTCAATTCAAAACTGGGCAAAGAACTCGAATAGACATTTCTTCAAAGAAGATATATAAATGGCCAATAAGCACCGTGCTATGCTCAATACCACTGATCATCAGGAAAAGGGAAATCAAAGCTACAATGAGACGCCTCTTCACAGACATTAGGATGGCTACTATCCAAATGACAGAAAGTAACAAGTGTCGGTGAGGGTGTGGAGAAACAGAAACCCTTGTGTGCTTTTATGGGGATGTAAAAACGGTACAGCTGCTGTAGGAGACGGTATGGTGGTTCCCCAAAAATGTAAAAGTAGAATTATTATGTGATCTAATAATTCCACTTCTGGTTATGTACTCAAAAGAACTGAAAGCAGGATCTTGAAGAGATATTTATATGCCCGTGTTTATAGGCATATTATTCACGATAGCTTAAACATGGACAAATGGACTAGCAAAATGCGGCATATGCATATGTGGCATGTTATTCGGCCTTATAGAAGAAGAAAATCCTGACTCAGGCTACAGCATGGAAGAACCTTGAAGACATTATGCTGAGTGAAATAAGCCAGTCACAAAAAGACTAGATGAGCCCACTTGCATGAGACAGGAGATACTTAGTCAAAACCGTAGAGACAGAAAGTAGGACAGGAAGTGCCAGGGGCTGGGGTAAGGGATTAATGGGGAGTTTGTGTTTCATGGGTACAGAGTTTCAGTTTTACAAGATGAAACGAGTTGTGGAGATGGATGGTGGTGATGGCTGCACAACGTTACAAATGTGTTTAACTCTGCTGAACTATATACTTAAAAATGGTTAAAATGGTAAGAGTTTATGTTACGCGAACATAATATGTTTGTTTTATCACAATAAAAAAAGAAAAGACAAAGAGAAATCACCATTAACAGCTCAATTTCTGCAGTTTAGGCAACTACGCTTAGGAATATTCCTCAGATCCCAGAGGGAACATTGGGTCACCTGAGTTGGCTGCAGACACTTTGTGGAATTCAGCAGATCTGGGGTCAGGATCTTATGCTGGAGCCTTGGCAAATTTCTAAGCTTTGATTTCTCCAACTATAAAATAAGAATAATAAGGCCTCTGGGGTCTGTGGGGTTGAAATGGCTTATAAAGCAGCTAGCACAGTGTCTGGTATGAAATAGGCACTCAACAAAATAGTGGCTAACAACAACAGTGGCAATAAAACACTCAGGGCAATCCAGAGGTCCTTTCTGGATTCCTATTTGTTGTAACCATGTATCCTGCACAAGACCTGGTTTTTGTGCGAAGAATGAAGAGCCCCAGGTCTTTCCTTAGAAGACAGAGCCTTGCTTGGTCAGGAACATGAAAAGTTCCCCAGTTGGTCCCTAATGGGGTCTCTGAGCGGGGATCAGAAGGGTCTTTCTGAGATTTCAATAGTAAAAACAGATCGTACTCACCCAGTGGTGCTGTGCTGGGTCCATGCCCACTCATGGAATGTCCTCGCTCTGGCATCTTGCTGCTGGTTCCTTTGAGAGGCACAGAGGTAGGGGGGTGGTAGAGCCAGGATCTGAGTCTTTTGTCTTGTCTCTGGCCCAGGGAACGGGTGGCACACTCATCCGACACTTCGAAGACACAGCGTAAGGCAGAATGTAGATATGGAAGGGTGGGCATGGTTAAGAGAACCAGTAGGTGGTGAGATGTCCAAAGACTAGTGGGAACTCTTACCCTATGCTTGAAGGGCCAAACAAAATATCGCCTGATCCCTGTTGAGTGCTGAAGGTAGAAGGATCCAGCTGCTGCTAGAACTTCCACAGGGCAGGAGGAGAGCAGGAACAGAAGTCCTCTGATCTCCTACCAGTGCCTGAACCCAACAAGAAGCAGCAGCAGCAGCTGGAGTCCAGTTGATGTAGCCAATAGGTATCAGCTTCCTGGGAATCAGAGTGGGTCTGGGGGACCATGGTTAATAATCACTCAGCTGTTACATCAGACTACTTCTCCTCCTCCTCCTCCTCCTCCTCCTCCTCCTCCTCCTTCTTCTTCTTCTTCTTCTTCTTCTTCTTCGTCACTAGGTTCTTACCTGGTCTGTGCAGATAGTCAGAAAATTGGGAGTCAGAGTAAGTATACCTTAGAATTCTTTATGCACATGGAGAGAGTTAGAATGATGCTTTTCCAGCAGTTTGAGAGCCTCATGTGCATCTGTTGGCTCTGGATTCATGGGCTCTGAAATTCTCAGTGTGGAAGAGGGGGAATGGCCTTTTGAGCAGACTTGGGGGGAAAGTGTGTCACCAGCCTCCTAGCTCTATAGCAAGCATGGCTGTGGTGACCTCAAGGTGACCTGAGGCAGGGATCAGAGGGTTCTTAGTTCTGTAAACCAATGAAATACAAATAAGTCATATTCTCTGAATAAAGAAAGAAGAGCCAGATCAACATTGGTCAAGGTTAAGATTCTTGTTTATTTGGGGGCGCCTGGGTGGCTTAGTCGGTTAAGCTTCTGACTTTTGCTTAGGTCATGATCTCGCGGTTCGTGGGTTCGAGCCCCGCGTCAGGCTCTGTGCTGACTGCCAGCTCAGAGCCTGGAGCCTGTTTCAGTCTGTGACTCCCTCTCTTTCTGACCCTCCCCTGCTCATGCTGTCTCTCTCTCTCCTAGACATAAATAAAATATTTTTTAAAAAAAGATTCTTGTTTATTTGCACTCTGAAGGTCTACAGCTGAGTTGGGGGTTACACCATAGAAGCTGAACGTTAGATTTATTCTAAGAACCTCTCTTCCCTTGCATGGATGGCAATATTCAGCTAAATGAAAACATGAGGAAAAGTGTGGTTGGAGAGAATTGCTGTCAGAGCAAGAAGACAGGAAATGTTTATCAACCAGCCTCAGGTTACATTGATGACTCCCCTTCTAACTAACTCCCTTACTTATCTGTGATGGGATTTTTTCAGTTGATGACTTCCCTTCTAACTAACTCCTTTACTTTTATCTGTGTTGGGATTTGTTCAGTTGACACCTTTAGAAGATACATTCTTTCCTTCTTTTCAACACAGATGCTTTGGTTGGTTGCGGTTTCAGTGTTTTTCATGCTTCCGGTGACCAACTAAAATAGATTAGTGAGTTCTAGGATTTTACATATTCAGTATGGATTAAAAACAGTGATCTGGACTAATGTGATACCCCTAGAAAAAGCACCATTATGTACATTCCTACATGCTCTGCTCATGTTTCCATAATAAAAACCATACAAATTATTTCCACTGTTTTTGACCCAAGCAACAAAGTAATACAACAGCAAGAAAGCCTGGACACTGCAAATGATTTTTGGAAAGCAAAAGAGTGTCAAGTGACAGAAGCCAGACACCCATGTTTCCCTCCTCCTCCTCTTCCAAGTTCATCACCATCTCCAACTGAACCAAGAGCAGACAAAGATATGTGATGAAAAAAAAAAAGATAGAAAAAACTATAATAAAAGAGTGTAAAGGTAGGAGATTGGATGTTTCCATACCTGAGGCCCAATAAACTTTGGAAAATAGAAGTGAAGTCAAGATCTTTAATACATCCAGCTGCCGAAAAGCCCTCCCAAGTGACTTAAGAGGATGTCATTTTAATGTGAGGTAGGGAGATAATCTTGTATTCTACAGCCCAGGTGTTTTAAACTACTCTGAGACTAGACTCAGATCTTGGCCTCAGAGGTGGCCTGCTCTGGGGAGGAAGCTGTGGCTGGGGATGGGTCAGGACACAGCACTTGGAAGGCATTTTTAGAACCCCCCCAGGACATTGCAACAGTGTGAGATGGGGGCTGGTTCTGGGGATCAGAAGCTAGAACTCACTGTCACCACCGTCACCTGCCCTCCCCCAAAGCGTGGTGAGTAGGAAGAGGTTGGGGTGATTACCTACAGGATGAGGTTTCATACATGGCAGTAGAAGCCATAACCCCTCTCCCACAGCTGACATCATCTACCATTTGCGTGTGGTTTCTAAAGTGTCCCAGGGAGTTGCCATCTGCAAAGAACTCAAAGAGAGTTCTTTGCAGGTTCTGGTGGCATGAGAAGAAACCCGCAAATCTGGATGTGGCAGAGATTCTGATTGGGGGACAGGACTGAGGCCTCCCTCTGGATGGGCAGTGGGTGATGGAAGATAGAAAGACCCTTCCCAAGTATAGCTAGTTGAAGCACTCAGCAGCTACTGGCTTTACTAGAGCCATAAATACTTGGTGGTGAGGAAAGAACAAGTATGGAGAGGACAACTCCCTTGCAATGCAATGCAAGTATACATACACATCAAAATATAGCACGTATTATATATATATATATTATATGTATATATGTATGTATATTTAAAGTAATGCATGCTAAAATAAATGTTAGTTCTTTGAAAGATCTACAATGTTGACAAACCTCTAGCTATACTAAGAAAAAAAGAAAAGACACCAATAACTAAAATCAGATGAAAGTGGGGATATTACTAGTGAATTTATAGAAATAAAAAAGATTATAAGAGAAGATTATATATGATGTCCACCAACCAATTCAGTAACATGGACAAATGAAATGGAAGGGAAACATCCCTAGAAACACATATATTGCCAAAAGCGGACTCAAGAAGAAATAGAAAATCTGAAAAGACCTGTATAAAATAAAGAGATTAAACCAGAAACCAAAATCTCCCAACAGATAAATGTCCAGAATTGAGTGGCTTCGTTGGTGAGTTCTAGCAAACATTAAAGAAAATTTAACATCATTCTTTCTCAAACCGTTCTTAAAAATAGAAGAGGGGAGATATTTCCTAACTCATTCTATGAAATCAGAATTGATCTGCTAGCAAAGCCAGACAAAGACACCACAGGAAAACTACAGACCAATATCCTTTATGAATATAGATATGAATATAATTTTTCTTCACTCTGTTAATACCATGTATGATATTGGTTGATTTTCCAATGTTGAATCACCCTTGCTTTCTTTGGATAAATCCTACGTGGCCAGGGAGTATAATTCTTTTAATGTGCTGTTAGATTCAGCTTGCTAGTATTTTGCTGAAAGTTTTGCCTCTATGCAAAAAAACAACTTCGGAGGACTCCAGCTTCCCAATTTCAAAATGTACTACAAAGCTACATTAAGTGGCATAAAGACAGACCCATAGATCAGTGGAATATAACTGAGAGTCCAGAAATAAACTCCTACATATATTGATTTTCAACACGGTTTCCAAGACCACCAAACAGAGAAAGAATATTCTCTTCAACAAATGGTGCCGAGATGACTGGATCTCCACATGCAAGAGAATGGAGTTGGTTCCCTTCCTCACATCATATACAAAAATGAGCTCAAGGGGGATCGATGATGTAAATATAAGAGCTAAAACAGGGGCGCCTGGGTGGCTCAGTCAGTTAAGCGTCCAACTTCAGCTCAGGTCATGATCTCACGGTTTATGAGTTCAAGCCCCGCATAGGGCTCTGTGCTGACAGCTCAGAGCCTGGAGCCTGCTTCAGATTCTGTGTCTCCCTCTCTCTCCCTCTGCCCCTCCCCTGCTCATACTCAGTCTCTCTCTGTCTCTCAAAACTGAATAAACGTGAAAAAAGTAGTATTTAAAGACATTACCAGAAAACTGAAAAAATAACCTATAAGAAGATAGGACATATGTATAAATCATGAATCTGCTAAGTGTCTAGTTTCCAGAAAGTACAAAGAATGCCTATATCTCAACAACAAAAAGGCAAACAACACAATTTAAAAATGGGCAAATCACTTAAAGACATATTTCTCCAAAGAAAAAATACAAATGGCCAGTAAGCACATGAAGGGGTGCTCAACATCATTAGTCATCAAAGAATTGCAAATCGAAACCACGATGAGGCACCTGTTGGGTATAGAAGTGTTCGCACCCATTAAGATGGTCATAATTAAAAAAAAGAAAGAAAGAAAACGTGTTAGTGAGGATGTGGAAAAATTAGAACTCTCCTATGTTGCTAGTGGAAATATATAAGGGGGCATCAGATTTAGAAAATAGTGTGACAGTTTCTAAAAAGAATTAAACATGGAATTATCACATGACCCTGTAATTCCAGTCCTAGGTATATGTCCCCCCCCCCCAACTGAAAAGCGATCACCAAATACTGGTACACAAATGTTTGTAGCAGTATTTGTTCACAATAACCAAAAGATGGAAACAACCCAAATGTTCACCAACAGATGAATGAATAAGCAAATTGTGATCTATATATACAGTTATCCATAAAAAGGAAGAAGTACTGATACACGGTGCAATGTGAATGAGCCTGAAAAACACCATGCTAAGAGAAGGAAACCAGACATCAAAAGCCACATATTGGGGATCCTGGGTGGCTCAGTTGGTTAAGCGTTCGACTCTTGATTTTGACTCAGGTAATGATCTCCCAGTTCGTGAATTCGAGCCCTGCTTCAAGGCTCTGCACTGACAGAGCAGAGTCTGCTTGGGATTCTCTCCCTCCATTTCTCTCTGTCCTTCCTCGGCTTGTGTTCTCTCTGTCTCTGTCTCTGTCTCTGTATGTATCTCTCAAAAACAAGTAAATAAACATTAAAAAAAAGCCACATATGTGTGACTCTGTTCATATAGAATATCTAGAATAGATAAGCCCATAGAGACAGAAAGCAAATTGGTGATTTCTGGGGCTGGGGGAGGGGGGAATGGGGAGTAACAGCCCAGTGGGTACAGGGTTTTATTTTAGGATGATGAAGTATTTTGGAAGTAGATCGAGGTGCTGTACAACCCTGTGGATGTACACCCCCCTTGCTGTCCCCCAGTGTATAGGTTTGTTTTTGTTGTTATTTATATGGCATTGGGGTCACACATATATATGCTTTTGTATCTTTTAGTTTTTCCACTAAGCAAGCCAAAAGTTTTTCCATGTTGTAAATTCTTCATAAACATAATTTTAATGGCTGCACACTGGGCAAATGATAAAATAGTTCACCTATTCACTGGTTCAATAAATAAATACTCACAATCTATATTATTTTATATTCACTGTCCAACCTAGACTGGACCCTGGATATAAAAAGATGAATCAGGGGCGCCTGGGTGGCTTAGTCGATTAAGNCCCCCAAAAAAAAAAAAAAAAAAAAAGATGAATCAAACAGACCCTCAAGAAACTTCTGCGTCCAAATGTGGTAGAGAAGTGCTAAACAAATAAAGACACATATAAATATAAAATACACATTTTAATAAGTGTAAGGGCAAAAATGAATAGGTTCCTATGATATCTAAGTTATAATGGAGATCCAGGGTAAACTTCTTTGAATCGGCATATTTTGGGGCACCTGGGTGACTCAGGCAGTTGAGTATCTGACTCTTGATTTCAGTGCAAGTCATGATCCCAGGATCCTGGGATCGAGCCCCACCTTGGGCTCCACACTGAGCACACAGCCTTCTTGAGATTCTCTCTCTCTCCCTCTGTCCTTCTCCCTTGCTCACTGGCACACACATTCTCTCTAAAAAAAAAAACACAAAAAAAGGTAATATTTTAACTGATCTCAAAAATATGGAGGGTGAATAAGAGTTAACTGAAGCTATTTCATCAGAATGGTGATATTGATGATGATGGTGGCAATGGCAAACATTAAGGGCTTATAGGCATTGTTCTAGTGCTCTCGGTCTAGTGGCCGCATTTATTCCTTATGACAACCTTCTGAGTGCAATGCTATTTTTATACTCAATGTTCAGAAGAAAAACTGAGGTAATCTATTTAAGAATCTCTCCTTAAGTCAACTCAGCACTGGGATTCAAGCCCAGGAAGTGTGCCTTTTTTATTAAGTTTATTTATTTATCGGGGTGCCTGGGGGGCTCAGTTGATTAAGCACCCGACTTCGGCTCAGGTCATGATCTCACAGTTCGTGGGTTTGAGCCCTGAATCAGGCTCTGTGCTGACACCTCGGAGCCTGGAGCTTCTTCAAATTCTGTCTCCCTCTCTCTCTGCTCCTCCCCAACTAACTCTCAGTCTCTGTGTCTCTCTGTCTCTCTCTCAAAAATAAACATTATAAAATTTTTAAAAAATAAGGTTTATTTATTTATTTTTTGAGAGAGAGATTGAGAGAGAGCAGGGGAGGGGCAGAGGGGGGTGACAGAGAATCCCAAGCAGGCTCCTCACTGTCATCTCAGAGTCTGATGTGGGACTTGAACTCATGAACGGTGAGATCATTACCTGAGCCGAAATCAAGAGTCAGATGCTTAACTGACTAAGCCACCCACATGCCCCCAGAAATATTTTTTAAAAATCTATTTATTTATTTGGGGGGGGCACACATCAGGAAGGGGCAGAAAGAAAAATATCCCAAACAGGCTCCATGCTGACAGGGTGGAGCCTGACTCAGGGCTCGATCTCACTAACCAAGAGATCATGACCCGAGCAGAAATCAAGAGTATGATGCTTAACTGCCTGAGCCACCCAGGTGCCCCAAAATATACAGAAATATTTTTTAAGATGACAGAGTGGCTGGCTGTGTACCTACTGCCTCAAATTTAACAAATCTTATTTTGCTTTATTCTATTTTGAAAAGGTAAAACTTTAGGGCTACAACGGAAATTACCTTGCATACCTGCCCCTGGTCCCCATTTACTTTTCTCGTTTTCTCTTCTCAGTTAACAACACTATTCTGAGTTGTGTGTATATCACTCTCCTGCATGAGTTATTTCTTTTTACTAGATACAGTGTTGTTTTCTGTGTTTTAAAGTTTAAAAAATTTATATTTTGCCTGTATCATCTGTACCTTTATGATTTTTAAGACGTATCTTACTAGTATAATTGCCTCTTTCAAGAAAATTAGTAAAAGTAGGAGTACTAGATCAAAGAATATATCCCTTTAAATTTTTACACACAAAAGAAAAGCCTGGTAAATCAGACCACGGTTGGAATCATTCTGTTGTGGCAAAGGCTTCCATCTGGCGAAATGAAACAATCACTTCATGTAATATTCCGTTGGATGAATAAACCAACAATTTAAAAAAATCTCCTGCTTGTGAATATGTTAAGTGGTTCCAGTTTTTCACTATTTAAACAATGCAACAATGAACGCTCTTTATTTTTTTATTTTTTATTTTATTTATTTATTTATTTATTTAATTTTTAAAATAGTTTTTTGTCAGGTTGGTTTCTATATAACACCCAGTGCTCATCCCCACAAGTGCCCTCCTCCATGCCCATCACCCCCCTTCCCCTCTCCCTCACCCTCGTCAGCCCTTAGTTTGTTCTTGGCATTCAAGAGTCTCTCATGGTTTGCCTCCCTCCCTCTCCCCCACTAATTTTCCCCCTTTACTCACCCATGGTCCTCCGTCAAGTTCCTCCTAATCCTCCTATACGTGCACACATATATTTGTCCTTCCCTGCCTGACTTATTTCGCTCAGCATAACACCCTCATGGTCCATCCATGTTGCTACACATGGCCAGATTTCATTGTTTCTCATTGCCATGTAGTAGATAAACCACATCTTCTTGATCTATTCGTCTGTTGATGGACACTTAGGCTCTTTCCATGTTTTGGCTATTGTTGAGAGTGCTGCTATGAACATTAGGGTACACGTGCTCCTATGCATCAGCACTCCTGTATCCCTCGGGTAAATTCCCAGCAGGGCTATTGCTGAATCATAGGGGAGTTCTATTGTTAATTTTTTGAGGAACCTCCACACTGTTTTCCAGAGGGGCTGCACCCATTTATATTCCCACCAACAGTGTAGGAATGAACGCTCTTAGATATTTAGCAGTTTATTTCTCTAGGTGATTTGCTGAGGGATAGATGGAATTGTTGGGTCAATGCAGTTCTGGATATTATCAGACATGAATGTATTGTTTTTTTAATCTTTAAGATTTGAGTAGAATTAACACATAATGTTACATTAACCACATAGTGATTGGACAGATCTATATGCTCTGCTGTGCTCACCACATGTGTAATTCACGTCTGTCACCATACAACGCTATGACCGTGTCATTGCCTATATTCCCTATGCTGTGCCTTTTATTCCAGTGACTTATTCATTCCATGACGGGAAGCCTGTATTTCCCACTTTTCTTCCCCCATCTTGCCCATCCCCCACCCCTCCCCTCTGGCAAACCATCTGTAGTCATAGGTCTCTTTCTGCTTTTTGTTGGCTCATTCATTTGTTTTAGATTTCACATACAAGCGAAACCATATGGAATTTGTCTTTCTCATCAAACTTGAATATATTTGCCTTTCTGATGCTTAGCAGCATTTGACTGTGGCTTTAATTTGCATTTCCCTGATTACTAGTGAAGTTTGTTGGAGATGTTTATAAATTCTTGATATTAATCTTTGCTTAAGTTGGTTGGCAAATATATTCTCACTGTGATTTATCTATTTATTTATTTATTTTTAATATTTTTAAAATTTATTTCTAGGAGAGAGAGAGCGAGAGTGTGAGCAGGGCAGGGTCAGAGAGAGAGGGAGTCACAGACTCTGAAACAGGCTCCAGGCTCTGAGCTGGCAGTCAGCACAGAGCCCGACGCGTGGCTCGAACCCACGAACTGCGAGATCATGACCTAAGCAAAAGTCAGACGCTTAACCGACTAAGCCACCCAGGCGCCCCTCACTGTGGTTTATTTTAACTTTACTCCTGGATTTTTTTTGATGGATAGAATTGTTTTTTAGAGAGAGAGTGCAAGTGGGGGAGAGGGGCAGAAGGCGGTGGTATGAGAGAGACAGAGAGAGAGAGACAGAGAGAGAGAGAGAATCTTAATCTTAAGCACAACCCTGGGATCATGACCTGAGCCATCAAGAGTCAGATGCTTAACCAACTGAGCCACCCAGGGACCCCAGAATTTTTTCTTTTAATTCAGTTTAGTAAAATATTTCTTGACAACTAGTGTTTTCTGTATCTTACTTAAAGAATCCTTTTCCATCTTACAGTCATGAAGATTGTGTTCTAAACGCATTATATTTTTGCTTGTCATATATAGGCACCTGATTCATCTAGAATTTATGCATAGAGTGAGATAAGTGCCTATTTTTTCTAACTGCTAATTGTTTATCCTTTCTCTGATTTTAACAATTTTATTGCGATATTATGCACAAACCATAAAACTCCCCAATTGAAAATGTAAAATTCACTTTTGGCTTTTTTTTAGTATATTCACAGAGTTGTCCAGCTATCACCACAAGCTAATTTTAAAATATTTTCATCATCCCAAAAAGAAGCCGTAGACTCTATCGTTCACTTCCCATTATCTCCCTCACTCCCTGTGTCCCCACCCTGCCAGCACCAGGAAAACCCTCATCTACTCTCTGTGTCGATTGTCTATTCTGGACACGTCATAGAAATGGAATCATACAATATATGGTTTTCCATGACTGAATTCTTTCACTTAGCGCAATGCTTCCAAGCCCCATCCATGCTGTGTAATCCATGCTGTGTAGCAGTAGTTCACTCCTTTTATGGCCAAATCATCTTTTATAGACGTGCCACATTTTATTTATCCACTCATTAGTTGATGGATATTTGGCTTGTTTCCACTTTTTGGCTCTGAAATTTGTTCATTGCTGAGATTATAATTAATATGTCATATATTATTTGAACTATATTATATTTTATAATGTAGCATACTTAATACAACATTGTATATTGTATTCTTTATATTATACTTGCATAATCTTATATTTGATGCATCAAAATCTTTTTTTTTTTTTAATTTCTGAGAGAGATAGAGACAGCGTGAGCAGGAGAGAGTCAGAGAGAGAGGGAGATACAGAATCTGAAGCAAGCTCCAGGCTCCTGGAGACAGCTAGCTGTCAGCACAGAGCCCGATGTGGGGCCCGATCCCACAAACCGTGAGATCATGACCTGAGCTGAAGTCGGATGCTCAACCGACTGAGCCACCCAGGCGCCCCAAAGTCTTATTAATATATAATTATAATTATATACGTGGTATCTTCATTTATTAATTTATATTATGTAGAATAGTGTCCACTATAATATATTACATTGATATAATATACTATTGCTAATATAAACTTTTGTATACTAGTTTTTGTGTGGATACAGGTCTTCATTTCTCTTGGATATATTCCTAGAAGTTGAATTGCTAGCTACACATGCCCAATGCTTGACTTGTTCAAGAACTGCCACACTGTTTGTCAAAGCACCTGCTACCCATTTTACATTCCTACCAGCAATGTATGAGGGTTCCAATTTCTCTACATCTTTGCCAACAGTAGTTGTTATCTGTGTTTTTGATTATAAGCATCTGGGTAAATGTGAGTTGGGATCTCATTTTGGTTTCGATTTGCATTTCCCTAAGAGATAATGATGTTGATCATCTTTTCATGTGTTCATTGACCATTTTTGTACCTTCTTGGAGCAGTACCTGTTCACATACTTGACCCATTTTTTAAGTTGGGTTACTTATCTTTTTGGTATTTGGTTGGAGGCATTCTTTATGTATTCTGAATACATGCCTTTTATTAGGAATATTATGTCTGAGTACTTTCTCCCATTCTGTGGGTTTCTTGAAAATGAAAAGTCTTTTTGCTTTTTTGGTGGTGTCCTTTGTAGCACCAAAATCTTTTTAATATTGATAAAGTTCAATTCTCCATTCCCTGTTGTTCTTGGAGCTTTTGGTGTCATCTCTAAGAAAACAGTGTCTAACCAAGCTTTGTAATAAGTATTGACATCAGTAAGCGTGGGTCTTCAACTTTGGTTATTCTTTTCAAGACTGTTCTCACTGTCCTGGGTCCCTTGCATCCATGTCAATTTCGTGATCAGTGTGTCAGTTTCTGTAAGAATGTCAGTAGGAAATTAGTGGAGGTTGAGCTGAGTCTGTAGATCAGTTTGGGAAATCCTGCCATCTTAACAATCCTGAGGCTTATTGTCACTTCTCCTTGTTCTTTCCCTCCATTCCGACACAAAGCGTCTGTCCCCAGGGTCACTTGGGAGTCTCAGATGTGCCCAGCCACCACACCCACATTCAAACAACAAGAAAGAATAGGCGAGGAAGGGGGAAAAAGGCAACTTCTCCCTTCATTGTAAGGAGAATTTGCAGAAGTTTTACATGACGCTTCTGTTTGCTTCTCATTGGCCAGACTCAGTGATACCTGGTAGCAAAGGAAGCCAGGAAAGAGCCAGCAATCGTGGCCTGGCCCAGGATTTTGTAACTGAGCAAGATGGCACTCCTAAGGAAGGAGAGCCCCTAGAAGGTGCACAGTAGCCTTTGTTAGAGTCAGACATTTGTCAATTTCTATCCTATCTCTCCATCCCAACCTTCCATGGGGAGTGCTAGGACCTCATCCTAACCTCTGAGTGTAAGCTGTAAGCCTTGGTTCTCTTTATTACCATTTGATTTCTTCACAAACGATGGGATTTTGACTTGGAATCTCATTTTGAATAAGAGGGTATTTGGCCTTCTTCCTTTTACATCTGTCTCTCCTTGTCTAGCTGCTTTGTGGTGTTCTCTGTCTAGTCCCTCAGGTCAGAACCAGGTTTTGTTGGGGGGGGGGGTTCTGAGCACTGGCCCTGAGAGGATATCGGGGGTGTCACAGCAGGTGGCCCGCTTCAGTGCCTGGATTCCAGGGGACAAGTGGTCCTCCTGGTCCTTAGGCCTGTTGCTCGGTACAAGCTCTTGCTCGGGGAAAACGTGGGCAACAACTGTCAGCCTTCTTTCAGGAGTAACCGAGCCTCATCCCATCTTGGGTCTTCAGACACCATCTCAAGCATATGCGTTCAGTACCCATTACCTGTCAGAAGCTGCACCCTGGCTGCCATCACCTACTTCTGGACCTGGGCCCAGGAAGCTTATGATTTCGTTCCACTCACCACATTGTTTTGTGTTCCACTGCTGGCTCCCAGTGTGCTTGTTTTAGAGCCTAGATTTATCTTTTTGGAGGTATAGTAAGTGTGTATTATATGTGCATCTCTCTCTCTCTCTCTCTCTCCAAATACATATATATGTATATTAAATCATGACTATATCATTATAGCAGAAAGGATACAACCAAAGAGTGAAGTTTCTAAGCCATCTGGACAGAAATCACCATTTTCAAGTAACTAAAAGAAGGCCAATGTGCCCAGAGCACAAAGTGTAATTAAGGTCTATGTGGCTGGAAAGGGCTGTATTGTATAATACCTTGTTAAGGAGTTTAAGAACAACATTATATTGTAAAGGCTTTTGATCAGGAGCCTGTAGAAGGGAAGCAAGAGACTACATTTCCCAGAATCCCTCTCCTTGTGTGGATTTTATATGGCTTCCCTTTTCTTTGGGGGTAGAGGTTGCCAATTTGTGATTTGAGAGGCAGAAGGGAAGAAAGGCCATTGTTCTCTACAGTGGTGGCAGCCAGATACAAGCATTCTTCAGACTTCTCTCTCAGCTCTTGCTTCACTGTCAGGAGAATCAGGAATTTTACTGTTCATAAAGTATTATTGTAGGGTCTTATTTATTGTCTGGGGCTCAAGGGGATTTGGGACTAGCTGGGTGCTTTTCCTATCTTTTCCTCTTTGACTCATTAATGTGACCAAGCCATTTAGCTGGCTTTAAAGTCAGGTGGATGGGCATTGCAATATGTAATGGTTAGCCTGTAGAGTTTTTCAATGAATATCCCTCTATGTTTGTTAATGACTTTGCACTGACCTTCATTATTTATTCTTTAGGTCCTTATCAGGGAAAATTAATGGTTCACTTGAAATATATACGAATATGACTAGAAACAAAATATATGCACTCATTCATCAAATGCTAGCTAAACGTCTAAAGTATTTTAGAAGCTGTGCTAATGAAATACAAAGACTCATAAAACATGATAAGGTTCTGTCTTTTAGGGAATGAAAATGTGGCAAGCTGGGGAGGTTTCAATAAAAGGCAACGCAGGATAATGGCCACAAATGAAAAACTCTGTTTTGTAAAGCTCAGAGGAGGGAGAACCTCCTGGTGGGGGATTTTATGAAAGATTTTATGAAAAAAGGGCATTTGAAATGAGCTCTGAAGAATTTAGGTCAGGGCAGATGGAGAGGGCAGACATTTCAGGTAGAGTAAATGACATGAACAAAGTTACAGGTAGAGAAAGAGTGATAGCATACAATATGTGGTGTAGACGTTGGGGATAAGGCTAAAACGTTAAATTGACCTATGGATGTCATGGAAGACCTTGAATGAAAGGTTTAGGAGTTTTCAGCAATGAGGAGGAACAGATCTGTTATCCCAGACTTACCTTCAATAAATTGGTGTTTTGATTAAATGAACCTGATGGAAGTGGGCAGTATGGATTGAGGCCAAACAAAACTATGAGGTTGGTGAGTTAGGAGGCCATTGTAAGAGTTACCTGGTGTGAGGTCACTGGTGAGAATGCAATGGAAGGGAAAGGAGGGTGGGACGTGGACATGAAGCTAAAGGGGACAGGGTTAGGATTGGGTGTATGTTATTGATTAAGAGTGGCAGCAAAGATATTGGACTAAGAACTTTAGTTCTTACTCATTTGTCACATGAGCCTGATCAACCTTAAAATTAGAGTTGAGGGTGTCCCTACTCAAAGTGTGGTCTGTGACTGGCAGCATCAGCATCACCTGGGAGCATGTTAGAAATGCAAATTCCTGGGCCCCACTCCAGCCTATGGAATCAGATGCTCTTGGAGGGGGTTAATCTATGGTGAAACAAACCTTACAGGTGATTCTAATGAACACTAGTGTTTGAAAACCATCAGTCTAGAGAAGAGAAGTTTTTCAGTAATGGATAGGACACTAGATATGCAGTTGAGAACGTTGACTACATGGTCCAGCGCTGTCCCCTCACGATCTGGATGACCAAGGATGATCTATGCAGCCTCCCTGAATAAGCAGGCCCTGGAGGCAGACAGCCTACATTCTGATCCCAGTTTTTCCAGGCCCACCTGGTGACCCTGAGAAGGCAACTTTATTTCTCCAAGACTCCTCAGGTAGCTTCCTACCTGACAGGGTCATATGCAAGTCCTTAGAAAATGGGAGCTCTTAGTATTATTATTTCCTCTTCTGTACAATGACACAATTGACCCAGCATTATATGCTTCTAAGAATGCTCTAAAAGGTGGCCCTAGTTGACACTCTTTTATTTAGAAGTGGTATGTTTTTTCCAGGAGTGCCTTGGGGTAACTATGTAAGCCAGTTACAGTTTTGACCCTGCCTTCTCTAGATCTGCAATCCCAGCAGTCAGTTACCCTCCTTGAACCCCATCTTGAGGTCATAAAAAGGCATATCTGTACTTGACTTTCTATTCTCACAGATGTTTTAAGAGGGCTACCACCCTCCACCATCAAATAAAAAAGAATGCACATTCAAAGCTCTTTTGTAAATTGTGAAATGCATGCTAATTATTACTTTTGCTCTTATAATGAATTTAAAAATATTAATTCTTGTACCAGTGCTTCTCAAACCTTAGTGCATCAGAATTCACCAATGGGCTTGTTAAGACCTCAACCCCAGAGTTTCAGATTCCATGGGTCAGGGGTGGGGCTGAGAATGTGCGTTTATGACAAGTTCCCAGGTGCTGCTGGTGCTGCTGAGTGGGGACCTCACTCTGAGAACCATGGTCTTTGATGCAAACTTGGCACTGAGGAAAGCTCGGAGGACAGATGCCAACTCGATGGGGTGAATATATCATATTGATATGGTGGTCCAATGAAAAAAACACAGGATGAATATCCAAAAGTGACTTTCCAGCCTGTCTCTGACCCTTGTTAGCTCTGTGGCCCTCACAGAGCTTCAGAAGCCCCTTATCCTCAGTTCACTTCTCTGAGGTGGGAGGGATTGACATTTTCAAGACAAGCCCTTTTAGCTCTAACATACCTGTAATCGGGAAATTGCCCAGCTCTTCAGGTCAGGTTGCTTGACTTTTCAGCTCTGTAAGGTGCAGAGACTTATTTTTCTCAGAGCTGTTTCCCATTGAGTATTTTTTCCCCTTTTTTGATGGAGTAGTCAGGAGAAAGGGGGAAGCTTCTAAAAATCTCCATTCCTCTTTTCATTTACCTTCCTCTTTTTGTTTCTGGCTCTTGAACCCTGCCTTCTCTGAAATGTTTCAGTTCCTTCTCATATTTTTAGACCAACTTTCCTTTTTTCAACAGATGTAGCAGGGGTATATTTTGCATAGCTCTTTAGGGGCCAGGACCCTAGAGGGAGACCCATTCTGGAATAGACATGGGCTGGCTCCCCAAAGTCCTTCTTCATTGTTCTAAGGCTTCTGGATTTAGATGTTAGGCTTTTGCTGTTGGTGCTGGTGTTTTAGCTTAAATTCAAGGCTGGAATCTCTTTGGAAAGTCATTCATTGGGGTGAAGGCAAAGCCATGTCATTCAGTGACACTCAGTCAACTTGGATTAAGACTTTTGGCCTCTTCTTAGTACCTTGCTCTGTTTTTCATTCTTTTGTGATATATTTAACACCTATGGGAAACTATATGCGGCACACTCAATGCATTATACTCACCAGATGCTTTCCATCCCCTCTCTTTCCTCTCTGTATTACTGCTAATCATGTTAATAAAATAGCTTCTTCCTTAGCAAATTTCTGATTTTTTTTAACCCCGAGAATAGATTAAAAAGTCTTTCAGACCATAAAAAACTGAGAGCTTTGTCTCGAAGTTTACAAAGACACAGATGCCTAATTTCACCATTTTTATTCAGCATAATACTGATAGTCTTGGTTAGAGCAATTAGGCAAGAAACAGAGATAAAAGGCGTCAAAACCAACAAGAAAGGAGTAAAATTAGCCTGTTTCCAGATAATATGATTTTATATATAGAGAACCCTAAAGATTTCACAAAAATACCTGTTAGAACTAATAAATGAATCCAGCAAAGTTGCAAGATACAAAATCAACACACAAAAACCCAATGCATTTTTATATAACAACAATGAACAAACCGAAAAGGAAATTAAGAAAACAATTTAATTTATAATAACATCAAAAAGAATAAAATAGTTGTGCACTGTAACTACAAAACACTGCTGAAAGAAATTAAAGAAGACAAAAATAGACATCCCATGTTCCTAGATTAGAAGATTTAATATTGCTAAGGTGTGAATACTAACTAAAATGATCTACAGATTTAATGCAATCCCCAGCAAAATCCCAACGGTAGTTTTTTTTTTTTTTTTTTTGCAGAAATAGAAAAATCCACTCTAAAATTCACATGGAATTTTAAAGAACCCTAAATAGCCAAAACAACAAAATTAGAGGTCTTACATTTCCTGATTTCAAACTTATACTAAGTTACAATAATCAAAACAGTGGTATTGGCATAAAAACAGATATAAAGATCAATGGAATATAATATAATATGCATGTATGGTCAAATAATTTTTGACAAGGATGCCAAGACCATTCAGTATGGAAAGGTCAGTATTTTCAGCATGGTGTTGGGAAAACTGGATCTCCACATGCAAAAGAATAAACTTGGACCTTTGTCTTATACCATATACAAAAATTAACTCAAAATGGATCAAAGATTTAAGTGTAAGAGCTAAAACTATAAAACCGTTGGAAGAAAACATAGGGAGAAAACTTTATGACATCAGATTTGAAAAAATAGAAAAATTTGAAAAAAAAGAAAAAAACAGACAAATTTGACTTCATCAAAATTAAAAGCTTTGTTCCTTAAAGGACACCATCTACAGAATGAAAAGGCAACCCACTAAATGGGAGAAAATTTGTAAATTATATATCTGATAAGCGGTTAATATCCAAAATATATGAAGAGCTCCTATAATTCAACAACAAAAACCAAACAACCCAATTCAAAACTAGGCAAAGGACGTGAAAAGACATTTCTCCAAAAAAGAAAATTTCCAGTAAGTACCTAAAAAGATGTTCCACATCACTAATAACTAGGAAAACACAAATCAAAAGCACAATGAATTACCACTCTACACCCATTAGGATGGTTTTGTCAAAAAACAAACGAACAAACAAACAAACCAGAAAGGAGCACCTTGGGTGACTCAGTAGGTTAAGTGTCCAACTCTTGATTTCTGCTCAGGTCATGATCTCACAGTTCGTGGGCTCAAGCCCTGCGCTAACAGTGCGGAGCCTACTTAGGATTCTCTCTCTCCGTCTTTCTCTGCCCCTCCATTGCTTGTGCTCTCTCTCTCTCTCTCTCACTCAAAATAAATAAATAAAACATTAAAAAGAAACCCAGAAAACAGCTCATGGTGATAAAGATGTAGAGAAATTGGAATCCTCGTGCATTGTTGATGGGAATGTAAAATGCTCCAGCCACTGCCGAAAACAGTATGGCAGCTCCTCAAAAAGTTAAATATAGAATTACCATATGATCCAGCAATTCCACATCTAGGTATATACACTCAATAGAACTGAGAGTGGGACTTGCCCAAACAGTTGGTTTACACCCATGTTCATAGCAGCAGCATCCACCCCTCAGTAGCCAAGGGTAGAAGCAACTCAAGTGTTCATCAGTAGATGAACATATAAGCAAAATGTGTAAATACATACAGTGGAATATCATTCAGTCTTAAAAAGGAATGAAATTCTGGGGAACCTGGGTGGCTCAGTTGGTTAAGCATCCAATGCTTGGTTTTGGCTCAGGTCATGATCTTGAGGTTTCGTGAGTTCAAGCCTTGTGTCGGGCTCTATGCTGGCAGTGTGGGGCCTGCTTGGGATTCTTTTCCCTCTCTCTCTCTGCCCCTACCCCACTTGTGCTGTCTCTATCAAGATAAATACGTAAACTTAAAATAAAAGGAAAGGAATTCTATAACATAGATGCTATGGGATGAATGAACCTTGATATCTTTATACTATGAAATAAGCCAGTTACAAAAGGACAGATACTATATGACTCTACTTCATGTGAGTTACCTAGAGTAGTCAAATTCTTAGAGACACAAAGTAGAATGGTGGGTGCCAGGGGGGTAGGGGAAGGAGGGAATGTGGACTTGGTGCCTAGTGGGGACAGAGTATCAGTTTGGGAAGATGAGAAAGTTCTAGAGATGGATGGTGGGGATGGCTGTACAACAGTATGAATGTACTTGATGCCACTGAACTGTGTACTTAGAAATGGTTAACGTGGTAAATTTTATGGTATGTATATTTTACCACACACACACATGCACACACACACAAATGTCTCTCAGGCTGAATTTCACCACATTGTGGCTCAGTAGAGCTGGGACTGATCTCCCTGGTTATATGATGTAACCCACCCAGGTTACAGCGAAAGAGACTGAAGTCTTGAGAAATGGCATCACTAGATCAAGGCTATGGAGCCGCTGGTCGCAGAGCCAGATGGTGATGGCTTCCTTCTGTTATGCTGCACTGAACTCCAACTAGCCTCCTTGCATTTGACCCCCTCTTATCTCACGTCCTCTGCAAAACCTCTAGACTGCTCCTTTGATACCACAGTTCAGATCCATATTCCCCAGATTAAAATCTTCCATGCCACCCTCCCATGCCCTATTATGTGTTTAAAATTAAATTCCCTGCGTAGCAGACCTTCTGAGCCTCCCCACCCTCTCTTCTTGCTGCTACCCAACAGGCACCCTGGCCACACCAAGGCCATTCTAGGTCCCTAAAGGTATTATGCAGCCTCATACTGTGTCTCCTGCCTGAGTGCTTCTCCACCTCTCATCTCCCTACGAAACACCATTTCAGGTGTCCTTTCCTCTGCACAGCCTCCTGGAGGACCCGTTCAGGATCAGCCCCACCCAGGCTGATGTCAACACTGTGCTGAATGACATGTCTCCCCCGTTCCTGTATCACTACTGAGCCACGAGTATCCAAAAGACAGGGATCAAGTTTCTGATCTTGTTAACAAGCAATTGTCAGTCACGGTTGTGTGTCAGCACCAGGCAAGGGATGGTACAGAAATACAGATGTCCAGGCCTCTCTGCAGACCCTGCTCAATCAGATTGCAGTGGAAGAGTGCTTGACACACTTGGGGAAAAGTGAATGACCAACCTCAGGGACTGGTCAGTTTATATAGGAACATGCTAGGAGACAGGCCATAAATAACAAAGATTGGTGCCAAGGGAGGATCTGGTCCAGGAGAGGGACACAGTGAAACATGCATTTTAAGACGGTTAGTGTGGTACGGTCCGGACTATGAATTTGGAGGATGAGAAGCTGTGCGCAGAGTGTTGAGTGAGGATCGGAGTTTTGTTTCACATTTGTATTTCTGGAGCCTAGAATACATTTTGCCTGGTAAGGAAGGTGCTCAATGAATAAGTGAGTGAATGAACCAACGTCACAATAGCAGGAATGGACCAGAAAGCTTTGTCCCAGGCATCATCTCAACTGCAGAAGTGAGCTTTAGGGTCAGCATGACAGTTTCTTCAGCATCCTTTAGAATTTTGACTTTTTAAAACCATCTAAGACTGTTCTCTTTACACTCTGGCTCAATGGTGCCCTGACAGAAAGGGAACATGCACGCCCGTGCGCGCGCACACGCACACATGAAACCTCAAGTATGACTGGTGGTGTAGCTGAGCTCAGCAGATTTCTGCCCCACTTCCCCTGCTTCTGGGAGTCAACTACCGGGGGAGAGAGTCATGCCTTTTCCTGGACACACATGAGTTTCGTGTAGGGCAGAGAGGAGTTGGAGTTTCGAGGTGAAGCGTGTTAAAGCGAGCGCTTCTCCATCTTGGATGTGCGCACAAATCGTCAGGAGATGTTGGAATGCTGGTTCTGCTCCAGCGGGTCTGGGGGAGAGCCCGGGATTCACATTTGTAACAAGCCCTTGGCTGAAGCTGCTGGTCCCAAACCACTCCTTGAGTATCTAGGTCTATGATGGTACTTCATAGAAAAGGTTGAGAAGCATTGCACAAAAGCATTGGTTCTCCAGCGTGGGTAGGTACTAGAATCAACTGAAGAACTTGGTAAAACTACAAAAGCCTAGGCCCTATCCTGCTTCAAAGAACCTGGGACTCTAGATGATTCTGATACACATCAACATTTGAGAGCCACACTGCACTAATAGATAACTTAAGATGCTCCCAGTGGTGAGCTGTAGCCTGTAAGCAAATAGCAAAGCAAGTGTGTACTGGTTAGACACAAGGAGGCTTATCCTGCCCCCCCCAGCTTAATTGAGGTATAATTGACAAAATTTAAGGAGGCTAATTATTGTTCATTGGTTCACTCATGCATCCAGTCATTGAACAAACACATACTGAGTACTTACCATGTATTAGGCAGGATCTTGAATACAGGGAGCATGGATGTATATAGATTCTGCTCTCAAGAAGTTCCCAGTTTAGTAGGGGAGACAAATGCTAAACAGATCATTGGATTATTGTTAACAGTACTTGGAGCTCATATTGTGGAAGAAATGAGATAAGACGTGCATGTTTATAACTCACCAAACCTTCGGGGAAGAGCTATTCTGAGTCACTTGCTAAGGTGACAGGTGATGAAGATGAGTAAGACAGACTCTTGCCTTCTAGAAACTCCTAGGCTAGTGGCAAGAAAAGGAACATGAAAAGGTTAGCATGCTGGAGCTCCTTGGAGTCCCCACGGATAACTCACAGAAGACAAGAACTCTTCTGACCCATGGATTCTGGGAATCAATGCCTAGGGGGTCACCGTGGAAATAGGATAGGTTTTCATTCAAAGAAGCTAGCTCTCACAAATATTTCGAAGTGCCTACTTACTAATAGTTTCTCCAGCTTCATCCCAGTTATGACCATCTATGACTATAATCCACATCCCACAGGAAACTGGAGGAGGGGAGTGGTTTAATGTTTGATCTTAATAGGGTTTCACTTTCTCGTGACATCCCAGGGTCCATGATGCCACCAGCATTGTCCCCAACTACTCCAGCTCCAGTGCTTAATCGTGGATTTCAAATCTATACAGATCGTAAGTCCTAACTTCAATAGACTCTACACACCAGAGCAGCGAGATGTGCATTTTGCTTGTCCTTTGTAGAAGGTTGCAATTCACTTCAAGCAGAAATGAATCACTTCCTGTGGCTTCCCTCTGCTTTGATGTTAAAGACTTGAACTACATGGTCAAAGTCAGGGCTGTGAGCAAAGTTCTGTCGGTAGGACTCTGGCGTCTTCAGCTGCAATCTCTCATGTGCTGGGCCCAGTTGTAAGCCTGTGCACCTGAAATAGCACGTATTTCAATCTCAGCCTTTGATTGTTTCACCAGACAGAATCAAATGGAAAGAGGAAGTTATGATCTCTAACCTCAGGGATGAGGAACCTGTGTATATTACACATTCAACAAAGGTTTAATACCAAGCATTGGAATAGTGGTCATTTTTTTAAAAGAATGGAATCATTTTTATATGTGGGATACCAAGGACACCATTTTACACGTTCTTTCTTTCATAATATAATTTTCCCTTGGCCCTATCTGTACAAAGCCCACAAGAATTTCCTCCCTATTCTCCCATAAAATTTTTTTTCTCCTCTTACTCTTTCTCTGAAACAATTCATGATATTATTCTATGTTTTATCTATGCAGCAGTGGGTCAGCAAGTACTGAGGACTGAGGGAGAAGCAGTGAGGAGAGACATACTGAGGCTACGTGTCCTCAAAGAGGGTGTCTTTTAATGGAAGAGTCAGGATTTAACACACTTGGAAATGCAATCAGCAAGGCTGGCTTACTTGTATTTTGTAGAAGAATAATGTTTGGTGTTGGATTGTTTTTTTAATCTACATTCATGAAAAAATATTAATATGCTGTAGTCTTATGCTATCTTTGTATGATTTTGGTATCAAGGTCATGATAGTCTCATAGAATGAATTGGGAAGTAAGTAGTCTTTCCTCTTCAATTTTATGAAGGAGCCTGTTAAAAATTGTTACTATTTTTTCCTTTAAGTGTCTAGTAGATTTGAAGCCTTCTGGGTCCAGAGTTTTCTTTTCCTTTTTTTTAATGTTTATTTTTGAGAGAGAGAGACAGAGTATGAGCAGAGGAAGGACAGAGAGAGAGGAAGACACAGAATCTGAAGCAGGATCCAGGCTCTGAGCTTTCTGCACAGAGCCTGACAGGGGGCTTGAACCCATGAGCTGTGATATCATGACTTGAGCTGAGGATGGACGCTTAACCGACTGAATCCCAGGTGCCCCTGGGTGGGAATTAACTACTGGTACTTATAGAGTTTTATTTTATACATTTATATATTTAAGTCATCTGGAATTTATTTCTTATATATGGTATGGAGAGTTGAACTTTATTTCTTTCCAAGGTATAATCAATTTTCCCAGCACCATTTATTGAATAACCTATCCTTTCTCAACTGATTTGAAATACCACTTTTATTATGTAGTAAATCTCTATATGCACATGAACTTGTTTTGACTGTTTCATTTCCTTCGTTTGCCTACTTCTGCACCGGTATATCATCTTAAATAAAATCATTTCCATTTTCTCTGTTGTGAGCACGCTCTAAAGGCAGGTACATGAGTTGTGTCTTTCCACATCATCAGCTGTATTCGGTCATGAAGCAAGGTTAACATACTTGTCAAGCAGGTTCAGGACTCCAAACTCAATGACATTTCACTACATATTTAACTTGGCTTCGCACGCATCCCACAAAACAAAGCACAAGCAAGACAAAGTCGCACAACAAACAAGATACAACAATAAGGGGTAAAAAGTTAACGAACTAACCAAAGCCAGTCCGTTAGCGCGCCGTTATGATGAGGCCTCGTTCCGGTCCCGGTCAGCTCGCATGCCCACAGCTTATTATGTTCAAGCGGCAGAGGATCTCTGCTATGTTTATCAGTCAGGCAGAGCCCTGGTGTCAGGTGCCTTTTTTTAATTTCTAAGTAGGCTTCACACCCAGCATAGGACCCTGAGATCAAGACCTGAATAGAGATCGAGAGTTGGACGCTTAGCAGAGTGAGCCACGCCAGTGCCCCGTGGCAGTTGCCTTTTCAAGGTGGTCAGACACGGCAGGGTCGGTGGCTGGAGAGTCTGACAGTTGGCTGCAAAATTTTTCCTTTTTATTTATTTTTTTATTAACTTGTTAATGTGTATTTATTTTTGAGAGAGAGAGAGAGAGACACAGAGCACAAGCAGGAGAGGGGCAGAAAGAGAGGGAGACACAGTATCAGAAACAGGCTCCAGGCTCTGAGCTGTCAGCACAGAACCTGACGTGGGGCTTGAATTTATGAACCGTAAGATCATGATCTGAGCCAAAGTCGGACGCCTAACCGACTGAGTCACCTAGGTGTCCCGAAATCCTTCCTTTTAAAAGTCATTTAATCAGCCTTGGGACTTAACAAGACTCTTTTGGTTCTAGTGATTTTCAGCTCCTGGTTTTCCCAGGTTCACATGGCCTTACTGATGATCAGTTCTTAGCGTTGGCACTCTGTGCTGGTTTTGGTGACATCTGGTCTTGGCTGCAATGCCCTTGGCTGCTGACATCACTGCTTGACATGAATGACTCCGTCTTGTTCTGTACCCTGTTGCTTCAGTGTGTTTTGATCTCTGGACAGGTGAGACTTGATGCTTGTGTTTCAAACATAGTTTGGTGTGTCATTGTTTACTTTCTATGTGAACTTGGGATCACTTTGTCCAGTTAAAATAAAGCTATTACGTACACTGCATTGATTTATACCTTAGCTTCATGAGAATGGGGAACGTTACAACAGTAGTCTAACAGTTTCTACAACAGTAGAAACATGGTAGGACTCTACATTTATTCAATCCTATTTTATATCCTTCATATCATAAGCGTTTCAGATAAATTACGGCATTTTGAATTTTTGCAGCAGCTTCATGAGGTGAGTGACGCCCTTCTCATTTTAAATATGATAGTTCAGATAGTTTTTGTAATTTTTCTTAAGCCAAATACTCGCAAAAGCAAGCTCTATCAGATACCAATACCTTTTCCATTGTACCTTGTTATCAGCCATTTGTTCTTCACATTACAAATATTAATCAGATACTTTCCTGAATATTGACCTTGACCTGGGGAGAAAAAAGAGAACGTGACCTCATTAAAGCCTTTGGGAGAAAAGAAGATATATAATTGATAGGGTACAAAGAACATTTGTTATTATGGCTTCCTCTTTCTAGTTTCAGAAATAACTCAGAACCCACTTGGGAAGCCAAAGCAGGGAGAAATGTCATCTCCATACTTTCTGACACCTTGCAGATGAGCATGTCATCTAGGCTGGACCATGGGCCGCCATCTGGACGTTTTCACCTGCAGGGCATGGTGGTTGGGTGGAGCTCATTGAGGAATCAGTGTTGGGAAGCATTAGGAGTAGAGTATTCATGTCACCAGGATAATGGGGGGCCCTGGTTTCTGCCCGCGTCTGGGTCCCCAGTCTCCTTATATCACGACAGCCACTGATAGCCTTTCAATGACGTTGCTTGTTCCTATATCAATCACCATTGTTCCTATTCCTTCCAACTAAGAGCCTTGACTGGTATAGACATTGGTGTCTGGAAGAGCACAGGCCACAGACCCTCAGGGAAATGGGGAGACTGGGATTGATTGATTTCCTGGCCTGTGAAAATCCAGCTGGTGGTAAGATATGGGTGTCTGAAACAGCTAATGAAAATATCCTCTGTGGTCACTGGTAATAAAATGTTTTTATGTCGTCGGGAATTCACTTTTTAACACTTTGGCTTTAAAACATATAATTTAGAGGTGTATGATTTAGTTTTAAGCACTCTCCCAGGGGCATCAGTTAACATTTGAAATACCCAATCAGAAATGCACCCTCCTGGAGTTAGTTAACTTTGGAAGAATGTAGTGAAGAGGCTTTACTCCAAAAATTTATCATTCCCCCCCCAACTGATTTCCAATGCCACATTTATCATATACTAAATGATCTTATTTTTATGAATCTATTACAATACTTTGTATTTTATTCTATTGACATATTCATTTACTTTTGTACCAATACCACACTGGTTTTTTTTTTTTTTTAATGCCTAGTGTTTTTATATATAGTAGAAGAATACACTGGTATTGTTTTAATTTAGGGTGGACTGAACTGGTCCTGACAGTTCAATTCTGGTTCCAGAGTGGGCAGAAGGGAGAAACCACACTTCTTACAAAGTATTGTCAAGGGTTGCCCTGCAGAAATGTGCTACATTTAATGATGGCCCCTCGACGTGCATGCAGCATTCCAGACATGACCAAGGCAAAGTAGGAGACTTTTTACCTTATTTGCATAGGGTTCTATTTGCGTCAAATTCTATCAGTGTAACTCCTATCTTTAGGGATCGGCTCTTCCTCCGACTAAACATGCACTTTGCAGTCAACGAAGAGCATTGGGTATTTTATGAGCATAGATGGATGTGAGGTTAGATCTCCCCCATCCTGTCCTGTGTCGTTAAAATCATTAATTTATACTTTACTGTAATAATAGGTATTAGGCAAGAAAAATCACACACTATTCTAACATAGAAATTTCCGTCATTTTTCAGTTTTTGTGCAATTCTTGTTTGTAATTGCTGTTCAAAATATACATAAGCATGTCTAACTTTACAATTGTACTCATAGACTAGGAAATAATTAATTTTATGTTTTTATTGCATACTATGAGATCTTTTTCTGTTGCTATGTTGTCTTTAGAATAATACCAAATTTCCTCCCTTTTTTAAAAGCTGCATAATGTAGTTGACATACATATCAAATTACTAAATATTATCATTACTGTTGTACCTTTGTCTCCAGATTTTCATTATTATAAACAGCGCTCTCATGATCCTCTTTCTGCATTTGGCATTTTTCTCTTTTTAGATTTTTTTTTTTCCAGAATAAAGCCGGAGGAATGGAATTACTGTGTCAAAGAGGAAAAATAGTTTATGACTGTTGAAACATTTGTCCAGTAACTTTCTAGCAGTATTATGGCAATTTATAAAATATGAATGGGTCATGTTCACTACAAACTTATAAACATTAGCTATTATCATCATTTAACATTTTTGAGAGACTAGTTCTTTTTTTAAATGTTTATTTATTTGGAAAGAGAGAGAGTATGCATGCGAGCACGTGTACGCAAGAGAGGGAAAGGGAGACTCCCAAGTGGGCTCAGTGCTCTCAGCGTGGAGCTCGATCTCACCGTGAGATCATGACTCGCACCAAAATCAAGAGTCAGATGCTTAACCAACTGAGCCACCCAGGCGCCCCAGAAACCTGATTCTGTGATTGAACTCATTAGCTGTCACTCCCAACTTTGTGTCAATTTCTTCTCCAAGAAGGCACAGCTTCAATGTTCTCATTCAAGTAACTGACAGATCACGGACTAGAAAATAGTTCCATACAATGCATTTTAACTCACCCCTAAACACCTCCTTCGAGGGTAAGTTTAGCCCATTAATCACCTATTGTTGGATACCAGTGTTGACACAGTCAGTATTCATTTCTCCCCTAAGCTTTCCCATAGGCTCTACTCAACACGATCCAATTCAATTGATTTCTCATTATTTAGTCTCCAAATGCCAAAATACATACGAGGCAGCAGAAAGTTTGCCATATATCTTGTTGTTGAGGTTTGTCAGGCATTCCTGGACTTACCAATTGAGTAACTTTGCTCAAAAAGGGAAATGGGGTTGGTGTGGGATGAATTGTTGTTAGTGGATTTGCATTGTCTTATAATGGGAGAGCTGCCTGCTGTACCAGAGGAGGGGGGGCAATGGGCCAAGGGATTAAGCAACAACAAAACCAGGGGTGGGCAAGTAGGGTGGAACTGAAAAGTGATTGCTTAAGCGTGTACAAGAGGGGCTAAACCAGAAGTTTCTAAGCGTGGTGGACTTACTGCAGGGAAATCAGGTCAGAGGTTAGGGCCAGAAATGAAAAAAATCTACAAAAACTAAAACTTACAGTCTAGCTGTGGGCAAAAGACATAAAAGTAAACAAACAGAAACTTCTAAGGAGATGAAGAAAAAGTATATTTCCCTCTTCTTTCCACTTGGTACGAGTAAAACCCCAGTCATCATATGTGAAACAAATATAGGGAAACTGAAAAGTGGAGAGAAGAAGGCAGACCAGTCTGAGACCTTGGGACTTGCAGGGAACAATACAGTGGAAATTCTCTGGCTTTTCTTTGTGTCTCATACACCCCGGATGCTGTAGGAGCTAGAAACCTGGAAAGGACAACAGATACAGACCAAAAAATAGCTCCAACAAAAGCCGGCTCTCTCTAGCCAAAGGACTAGAAAGGCAAAAAATGTTTAGACATTTAAATGCTCTACTCCAGCCAAACACCACAGCGAAAGCCGTGGCCCCAACCCCAGCCATACCCTCAAAGGCCAGTGGGGCTCATAGACCCACCCTCCGCAGGATGTAACAAGACTGCCCTAACCTCTCCCCTCTTCCCATGGTGGTATGGTGTCAGGAAAGACCGTGTAGAAAGCAGGGACATTCACCCCCTCCAGGGGGTTAGGAAGTTCACCCCCTCCTCCCTGCAGTGTCCATGGAAACTATGTGAAGATCTGGACTACAACTCCCACCCAGCTGAGATCAGGCAAGCATACCTCGCACTCCCTGCTGGGGGGGTGTCAGAGGAAAGCTAGTGGGGAGGCAGTACTTTAACCACAAGGTCCGGTGATAAATGTGATATTGGTAGGAGAACAGTAATGAGGCACACCCACCCCTCCCTTCCATAATGGTATTAGCAGAAACCTAGTAGGAACTCCCAGTTCCACCAAGCAGTCCAAGAGCCCATCTTCCCCCTTGGGTGTCAATGGAGACCAAGTGGAAAATCTAGACTTCTACCCCTACCTGGCAGTAACAAGGCAGCACTCTTTCCTACCAGAGCAGTGTCAAAGGAAGACAGCTAACACAGAGGAGTTAAATAAGATTCAGAGCCTAATATTATGTTGCTTAAAGTGTCCAGCTTTCAATGCATTTATGTGTTGTACCATGAAGCAGTAAAATTTCAGCCTGAATGAAAAAAAGACAATCGATAGCTTCCAACACCAAAATGGCAGTAATGTTAGAAATATAAATATTTATGGGACGCCTGGGTGGCTCAGTCGGTTAAGCGCTGACTTCGGCTCAGGTCATGATCTCATGGTTCATGAGTTCGAGCCCCATGTCGGGCTCATTCTGATGGCTTAAAGCCTACAGACTGCTTTGGATTCTGTGCCTCCCTTGCTCTCTGCCTACCCCCCCACCCCCCACCCCCGCTTACACTCTGTCTCTCTCAAAATAAACATTTAAAAAAGAGAGAAATACAAATATTTACAAATGGCCATCATACAAAGATTTCAATAAGCAATGCTGAACACACTTGAGGCGTATGAATAAATCAAATATCTCAGCAAAGACACAGAAGATACAGAGAAGAACCACAGGAAAATTTTAGAACGGAAAAATACAACAACGAAATCTTGCTTGAAGGGCTCAACAGCATAATGGAAGGAATAAGGGGGGAAAAATCAGTGAATCTGAAGAATGGATAATAAAATAACTTATACTGAACAACAAAAAGAAAAAAGATTTAGAAAAAAAGAAAAAAGAATTGAACTTCAGAAACCTGTGGGGGTGGGAAAAAAATCTAACATTCATGTCATCAGAGTCTCAAAAGGAGAGGACAAAGAGGATGAAGTACTGAAAAAGTACTCAAAAGGGGTGCCTGGGTGGCTTAGTCGGTTAAGCGTCCGACTTTCGCTTAGGTCATGATCTCGCGGTTTGTGGGTTCGAGCCCCGCGTCGGGCTCTGTGCTGACTGCCAGCTCGGAGCCTGGAGCCTGTTTCAGTCTGTGACTCCCTCTCTCTCTGGCCCTCCCCTGCTCACGCTGTCTCCTCTCTCCTCTAGAAATAAATAAAATATTTAAAAAATATATTTAAAAAAAAGTACTTAAGACATAATGGGTGAAAGCTTTATAAACTTGGCAAAAGACCTTGTTTGAAACCCACAGATTCAAGAAGCTGAGAAAACTACAAACAAGATAAACTCCCCCAAATCCACACTAAACCATGTCACTGTCAAACTTCTGAGAATTAATGACAAAGAAAATATCTTGAGAGCAGTTTTGAGACATATTACCTATAAGAGGCAAACGATTTGAATGATAATGAATTTCTCATCAGAAATCATAAAGGCCCAAGTTAGTGGCACAACATTTTCAAGTACTAAGAAAACAAAAACGAACACACAAAAAGCAACTATTAGTCCAGAATCCTATACCCAGTGGAAATAGCCTTCAGGAGTGAAGGAAAAATCAAAACATTATCAGATGAGAACAAAGAGAGAATTTGTTACTAGCAAACCACCTAAACAGAAAGGAAATAATAAAATAAATCTGACAACACCAAAAAGAGGGCAAGAGTAATGAAAAGAGTAAAAAATGGGTAAAAGAAATACATTTTCCTTTTGATCTTGAGTTTCCTAAATGTTTGATGCTCACAGCAGAAGTTGTAACACTGTTTGATGTGGCTTGAAACAATATGTGGAGGAAATATTTAAGACAATTTAAATGTAAAATGGAGGATAAAGGGAAGTAGAAGGAAGTTTCTACATATCATTTAAACTGATGAAATGTCAGTACCAGTAAACTCTGCTGTTATGCATATAACATATAATAATTAGAATAACCACCAAAAAAAAAACCCACTATGTATACAAAAAGAGATCTCATCAAAAACACTATGGCTAAATCAAAATGGAATTCTAAAAAAATGTACAACTATCTCACAGAAAGACAGACTAGAAAAAATAGAGAAATGAAAAACAGAAAAAAAAACAGAAAATAAAAATAAATGGCAGATGAAATATGTTAATAATTACACTAAATGTAAACTGTGTTAATAAACCTATTAAAATACAAAAATAGGCATGATTAAAAAAATATGACTCAACTATCTGCTCTCATAAGAATCTCATTTCAAATACAGCAATACATGTATATTGAAAGTAAAAGGATGATATATATCATGCAAACAAAAGTCAAAATAAACAAAAACAGCTATCTTGATATCAGTCAAAGCAGAGTTCACAGAAAGAAAATTAACAAGGAGGGACAGTAACAGACCATAAGGGACAGAGAACAAATGAATAAAAGGGACACTCCACCAAGAAGACACAGAAATCCTTAATGTGTATGTACTAAATCAGGGCCACAAAATAAGCGAAGAAAAGACTGATGGAACTGAAAGGAGAAATAGATCAATTCATAGTTATAGTTGGAGATTTCAACATCCTTCTCTCAACAACTGATAGAGCAACCAGACAGAAAATCAGCAAGTTTGTAGAAGAACTTAATAACACTACTCACTGCTAGGATATACCTGACATTTAAAGAACTGTAGGATACAATTTTTTTAAGCATCCACGTGGCATGTATGAAGGTAGGCTATGTCTTAGGCCATGAAACAAACCTCAACAAATTTCAAATAGTTGAAATAATATAGAACATGTTCTCAGACCATGGCAGAATCAAAGTAAGAAGATAACAGGAAAATCAACAAGTATTTGGAAACTATGCAATATACGTCTACAAAATCCATGCATCTAAAAGGAAGTCTCAAGGAAAATAAAAAATACATTAAGCTCAATGAAAAAGAGAACACAACATATCAAAATGTGGGAAACTGCTAAAGGGAGGTCGAGAGAGAAATCTACAGCACTGAATACTTATCTTAGAAAAGAAGAGAAATCTTATATCAATTGTCAAAGCTCCCACCACGGGAAGCTAAGAAAAAAAGAGATAAGATAAGGAAGCTCAAAGCAAGAAGAAGTAAGGAAATACTAAAAATACGAGCAGAAATCAAAGAAATTTTAAAAAAGAAAAACAATAAGGAAAATCACTGAGACAAAAGCTAGTTCTTCTAAAAGACCAATAACATTGACAACCTGCACGAAGACTAACAAAGGGCAAAAAGATGATTCTACAAACACCAGTTTCACAGCTTAAATAGAATGGACCAATTCTACCATGACCACTCACCCAATGTGAACTTGATAATTTGAATATCCTGATAACTATTACAGAAATTGGATCAATAATTTAAAAAATTCCCCAGAAAATAAATTTCCTGGTCCATATGACTTCACCAGAGAATTAAAACCAATTCTATGCACTCTCTGTCAAAAAATAGAAAAGGGGGGAACACCTATAATCTTATATTGCCAGAATTACCTTTATACCAAAACCCGAAAAAAGTCAGTACAATAAAAGATAACCACAGACCAATATCTCTAATGATTATAGACATAAAAAAATCTTTAACAAAATATTAACAAATAGAACTCAGCAATATTTAAAGGCAATTATAGGCCAGGACTAAGTGGGGTTTATTCCAAGGATACAAGGTTGACTTAATATTTGAAAATCAATCAATGTAATCCATTAACAGGCTAGAAAAAGAAAAATCACATGACCACATCAATAGATTCACAAAAGCATTTAACAAAATTCAACATGCATATGTGAAAAAAATCTCAGAAAACCAAGAATAGGGTAAAACTTTCTTAACAAATGAAGAGCTGCTACAAAAAACCAACAGTTAGCATCATACTTAATGGTGGATGGCTTAATGCTTTTCCAGTAAAGTCAGGAACAAAAGCAAGAATGCCAACTCATACCACTCTTACTCAGCATTGCACTGGATCTTTTACCCAGTGCAATAAAGTAAGAAGGAAATTAAAAATATACAGAGCCAAAAGAATGAAATAAACTGTCCCTATTTGCTGATGATTTGATTGTCTGCATAGGAAATCTCAAGGAATCTATTTAAAAAACCTCTTTGGGGCGCCTGGGTGGCTCAGTCGGTGAAATGTCTGACTTCGGCTCAGGTCATGATCACACAGTTTGTGGGTTCCAGCCCCACGACGGGCTCTGTGCTGGCTCAGAGCCTGGAGTCTGCTTCCGATTCTGTGTCTCCCTCTCTCTCTGGCCCTCCCCTGCTCACGCTGTCTCTCTCTCTTTCTCAGAAATTAAAAAAAAAAAAAAAAAATTAAAAAAACGTAAAAAAAACAAAACAGTGCAGCTTTTATTAAAAACATTTCAGGATCCTTGATCTTAGGCAGAGTTCTTAGACTTGACACTGAAAAGCATGAGCCATAGAAGAAAAAAAGTGATAAACTTTATTGAACTTAAACACTTTTGGTCTGCAAAAGATTCTCTTAAGAGGATGAAAAGACAAGTTACAGAATGGAGAAAATATTTGCAGCTCATGTACCCAACAAAGGACTAGCATCTAGAATATACAAAGAATTCTCAAAAGTTGACCACAGAAAACCAAACAATCCCATTAAAAAAAAAAAAACAGAAGATATTAATGGACATTTCATGGAAGAGGATACACAGATGGCAAAAGAGAACGTGGAAAGATGTTCGATATCGCTTCCCGTTAGGGAAATGCAAATTAAGCCACAAAGAGCTATCACTAAATACCTGTCAGATTGGCCCAAATCAAATGCTGGTGAGAATACGGAAAGTGCTCAGACCTCGAATTTGCTGCTGAGAATGTAAAATGTCACAGCCATCCTGAAAAGACAGTTTGGCAGTTTCTTAACAAATTAAACATGCAAATACCATGTGATGCAGCTATTGAATTTCTAGGCATTTCTTCCTAGGAAAATGAAAACTTTTGTTTGTGCAAAAATCTGTCCATGAATATTCATAATAGCTTTATTCATAATAGTAAAAAACTGGAAACCACTCAGATGGCCTTCAGCGGTTGGATGGGGAAACACAAGGGCACATCCATGTCCATGTGCATAGCATTCTTTAAATTAAAAAAACTTTAGAAATGGAGATTGGGGTAGCAGTTGCCAAGGATAAGGACATGGACGAGGGGTGGGGCTCTAAAAGAGCAACCTGGGAATCCCTGTGGAGATGGAATTGTTCTGTATCTTGTCTGTATCCGTGTCAATATCCCGGCTGATACTGGATTTCATTTTTCCTGGATGTTACCATAAAGGAAATGGGGTAGAGGGTCATCAGGTCTTACTGTATTAGTTTTTATAATTAACTGTCCATGAATCTTTAATTATCTGAAAATTTAAAAAGATTAATTAAAAAAACCACACAAATAAATGGATGGGTGAATGGAAAATGTGATTGGGGGTATGAAAGTAAGGAATTGTACTTTATTAGAATAGCAACTGACACAAAGTTGGGAGTGGTTGCTGGTGATGTAAAAAACGGGATCAAAATTCAAAAACATAAAATAGGCTGGAATAAGGGACCAAAGCCAGTGGGATAATAAAATACACTGGATTTTAATGTAAAGCCCTGTTTTTATACACATAAAAAAGCTGTCTGCTCAAAAACTGAAGTCATGAAAGTTGTGTCCTTAATCCCGGGAATTTAGGTCCTTTTAGTTATCAAGTCTAATGAAAATTATCTAAGAAAAATCAGAATTAAGAAAGCCTCTCTCCCTTTCTCTTTCTCTACTAACCCTGACTCTCAGCAGCTGTAGAAGGCAAATTTCTGAACCATCAAGGTAATTCAAGAGTCAGTTCTAATAATGTATTAAGCTGAAAACACTCACAAGAATCTTGGTCTCTTTTGTCTGTTAAGAAACAGGGTGAAAAAGGGGCACCTGGGTGGTTCAGTTGGTTAAGAAACAGGGTGAAAAAATCATGAAGTGTGATCACCTTTTATCATAAAAAGTCAGTCTTGCATTGTATTTCTAACAGAGATTTTCAAGACACATAGACTTCAGACATTACTATAATTGCTATGAAATGCAACGTTAAGTACCTAATGTCTGGTTTGTGAAATTGGTTCTCTTCCTTGATCATTTGTTGCCCTTGGTAATAATATTCAAGCCGGCTTTTCCATTTTTTCTTTTTTCTTTTATTTTAAAAAGAGAGAGTGTGAGCAGAAGAGAGGGGCAGAGAAAGAGAGAGAGAAAATCTTAAGCAGGATTCACGCCCAAAATGGAGCCCGATGCAGGGCTCGATCCCACAACCCTAGGATCATGACCTGAGCCAAAATTAATAGTTGGATACTCAATAGACTGAGCCACCTGACTGCCCCCAAATTGGCTTTTCTGATTTCAGAGGGCATAAATCCAAATCCTTGTATTGAAAAGGCATGCATAATTTCTTTATTAGCTAGAAGAATGTAGAAATAATATTACAGTTAGAATAAGCAATGTGAACTTCACAATTATATAATTAATGAGAAGTTATTCTTATGATTTTATTTTATAAGTTTTATTATTTGATATCTAAATTTTAAAAATAATTTTATTCTCATTGCATGTAACTATTATAAAGTATTAAATATCGACTTTTTATAAGTTTTTTTTAAGTTTTTTATTTATTTCTGAGAGAGAGAGAGAGACACACACACACACACACAGCGTGAGCAGAGGAGGGTGAGAGAGAAAGGGAGACAGAGAATCAGAAGCAGGCTCCAGGCTCTGGGCTAGCTGTCAGCACAGAACCTGATGCAGGGTTTGTGAGTTCGAGGCCCGCGTTGAGCTCTGTGCTCACAAGCCATGATATAATGACCTGAGCCGAAGTCGGACGCTTAACCGACTGAGCCACCCAGGCGCCCCTATAAGTCTTGTAAACCAGGTAGTTTCCCATTTTTATGTGAGAAATGAGGTTGTGCCTATAGACATAGCCTTTATCATCTTTTCTGCTTGAGGCTGCTGGATGCATTGCATTGCAGATCAAGATTTTTGATGACAATAATTGCAAATTCTTATCATCACCATCAAGAGAAATTTTTTTCACTCAAGTAAGTAAGAAAAATGAAAGTGAAATGTTTGCCACCATACAAACTTTTGCAACAGTTGAAATTATATTTGAGAAATCTAGTAGTTCTTTGGCTTTTGTTAACAGATGTAATGTTGACATTTCTTGTCATATTGAAATACAAACAACTCTCAAAGGCAGCCAGATGTTTTATACTAAGAGTTTAAAAACTGGTGCAGCTCTACTTTGCAAATCATGCCTACGTTGTTAGAACAGTCACCCTGCAGTCGGTTCAGATGCCAGTAAAAAGCAAGGCAGCCACAAATAAGCAGAAGTGATCAAAATATGTAAAGCAGAGGATTGGAGCTGTTGCCTGAAACTGTGTCTGCCAGGAGCCGAGAAGGAGCATCCCTGGTCTCCGACCTCTACCAACCAGAGGCCTCGGCTGTGCTCCATGTCCTGGGCACCTGGAACATGAACACGCTGTCCTGTAATTCCATAGACCCCGTGCTCTTGGGCAGCCATGAGCTCTGCAGCTGGCTAGTGCTGTGGATGTCTCCCAGAGATGCCTCCTGGCAGAGGCTCAGCCCACGACCACAGAGCACAAAGGCAGCGTGGAGGTCGTGTGCATGCTGCCCATAGGGGTTACTAGGTGAGCTTCCTGGATGAGGGGCTGCCTGCCAGGAACCCCACGGGAGGTTGCTCATGATAAGGCCCCACCCATCTGTCCCGAGCACTGAAGAAATCCACAGGAAGAAATACACAGCCCTTTCATGGTTCACCGGCTGGGGCATTCTAAAGCTGAGACTATACAGGGAACTTTGATAAAAGCTGACCATGTACGAGTTCATAAGAGAGTTATTGGCAAATACGAACGAAATGGTATCGCACAGACCGCATTCCCTGGCTACAATTATTTAATTAGAAACCATGTTGGGGCACCTGGGTGGCTTAGTTGGTTAAGTATCCAACTTCAGCTCAAATCTCGGGGTTCGTGAGACCCTGCCTCAGGCTCTGTGCTGACAGATCAGAGCCTGGAGCCTGCTTCAGATTCTATGTCTCTCTCTCTCTGGCCTTCCTCTCTCTTTGTCTCTCTCTCTCTGTCTCTCTCTCAAAAATAAATAAACATTTAAAAAAATTTAAAAGGGGGTACCTGGATGGTTCAGTCAGTTAAGCATCTGACTCTTGATTTTTGGCTCAGGTCATGAACTCACAGTTCATGAATTCAAGCCCCACATTGGGCTCTGTGCTGACAGCGCAGAGCAGCTTGGAATTCCTTCTCTCTCCCTCTGTCTCTCTGCCCCTCCTGCATTCTCTCTCTCTCTCTCAAATAAATAAACTCAAAAAAAATTAAAAAATCTTTATGTAAATTAAAGATGTCTTTAGAAACTAAAAAAAATGTTTCTAAGTGTACTAGGAGTTAAAACTAAAAGCAGAACAAAAATCACCAAGTAATGAGTTGCATGAAAATGAAAGCATAGATCTGTAATCCATGCAGTCTCTAATTCTGAAATCGAAAAGATTCTGAAAACCAAAACTTTAGTGCATAACTCACTTGGTGGCAAAATCTGACCTGAGGCTCTTCCCACTTCTAGCAGGACAATAAGGAGCAGAGGGGTGGGGAAGAAAAAGCACAATTAAGCAATATTAACAACCACCACAAAATATATAACTACATAGAACAAAGGAAAACCACCATAAGATGATAACCTTCAGTGACTTTATGCCAATACATTCAGAAATTTGGACAAAATGGGGGCGCCTGGGTGGCTCAGTCGGTTAAGCGTCCAACTTTGGCTCAGGTCATGATCTCACAGTTCACGGGTTCGAGTCTCGCATTGGGCTCTGTGCTGACTGCCAGCTCAGAGCCTGGAGCCTTTTTCAGATTCTGTATTTCCCTCTCTCTCTGACTCTCCTCTGCTCACGCTGTGTCTTTCTCTCAGAAATAAATAAAACATTTAAAAAATTAAAAAAAAAGAAATTTGGACAAAATGGATAATTTGATAGAAAAATCATGCATTGCCAGAATTAACTCTTGATAAATATACCAACAGAATAAACTTTTTAACAAATTGAATTATTGGGGTGCCTGGGTGGCTCAGTTGATTAAGCACCCAACTTCAGCCCAGGTCATGATCCCGCACTTTGTGGGTTCAAGCTCCGTGTCAGGCTCTGTCCTGACAGCTCAGAGCCTGGAGCCTGCTTCAGATTCTGTGTCTCCCTCTCTCTCTGCCCCTCCCCTACTCGCGCTCTGTCTCTCTGTCTCTCAAAAATAAATAAACATTAAAAATTTTTAAAAAAGAAATCGAATTATTAAATACCCTGTCTATCCCAGTGGATTTCCAGACTGAGATATAAATGGTCAATAAACACGCAACTATGCTGAATTTCCATCATAATCAACTTCATTTCCAACATAACCAAAATATAAACTGAAACAGTATTGGGCTAATATTTCCCACCCATCTGATTAGTAAAGATTACAAATCTTTCTAAAAAAATTTTTTTTAGTTTATTTATTTTTTGAAGAGAGAAAGAGCGCAAGCGAGCAGGGAGGGAAGCAGAGAGAGGTAGAGAGAGAACCCCAAGCAGGCTCTGCACCGTCAGTGCAGAGGCCCGGTGTGGGGGTCAAACCCACAAACTGGGAGATCATGACCTGAGCCGAAGTCACATGCCTAACTGACTGAGCCTCTCAGGCGCCCCAATAAGATGAAATTTTTAAAAATCATAATAATAGTCAGGAGAGTTTTGACTCCAGCCCCACAAGTCGAAAACATGCTGCTGTATAGTTGGTACCTCTTTCTCAGAGCAGATCTGGTCACTCACAATGTTCTATCACTGTCCCGGCAGCAAGATAGTGAGTCTAAATGGTTGGCTGTATCTCCTGAGTGAAGGACTTTATAAAGAAAATACAGGAATTATTTGAAAAGAACCCAAGTCATTTTTAAAAAAATAAATAAATGGGTTGCCAAGTAGTTACATTGAACATGCATACATCAAATTCCGGCAGTGTTCAGGGCACAACCTGTGCAACTGTCCTTGCCCACCCCTTTTACCATCTTCTGCCAAAGTCCAGAGCTGAGAGCAACCAAAGACGTCTTTGTTTTGGTTCAGTCTGCTTCCTCTTTCATCCTTGTCATTGTTTGTTTGTCTGTTCACCTCTTTCTACCCCCACACAGGCCACACTGAGCCACCCTAATTCAGGCTGGACTTGCTATCTCCTTATATTGAGCCTCACACATTAATTGCCAACAATATTTTTCTTTCTGCAGTTTCACAAAGGTCGCCTTTAAAGCAGATCGTGTTCACATATCTCTCTCTGCAGTGTTTTAGCTGTTGTCCTCTGTTGGATATTTTACAGATCCATTTAAAATCTAAAAACTTGGGGGCTGTGGTTTTCTTCGGCTGTGGCTCTGCAAAATACCTTCTTCTCTCCTTTCTCTCCTCTTCTCCTTCCCTTTCTTATAAAAGCCTTCTGAATATTCTAATCTTGAGGTCGCTGTGGGCTTAGGCTTGCCCTGTTGGTCTTGTGCACGAGTAGTTCATTATAATGGTGGTATCTGAGACTTGCTAGTAAATGTCAGTTGACAATTCTGGCCGGGGATTCCACACAATGACACTGGAGACTAAACCCTTAGGCTAACTCCGCTGGCTGGCGTTGCAGGGCTGGCTCGTTCTGATCTACCTTCTCAGTGACCTCTCTTTGACCGAGAAAAGTTCCACCTTTCACCGTGACAGGTGGAAGCCTGGAGGCCTGAGCTTCGGTCCTGCCTCTGTCCATGAATGCGAGCCACGGGCCGTGGCATGTGACCACTGGGGAGCTAGGTTTCCCCGAAAGTGCGGAGGGAAGATGAGGCTCCATCCCAGCCCTGCTGATGGGAAGGCAAGATTGGGAAGTTGCCTCTTGTTTGCACACTGCCTTAAAGCGAGAAACGTAAAGGGGGAGCCAACCCCCTGTATGCTTTTTCTTCTGGTTTCTCTTCTGCCTATTTCATTATGACTCTACGGAAGTGAGGTGAAAGGCAGACAAGGTTGTAGGAACAATTCGCCTCTCTCACCAATGGGGTTTTTTTTGCACCTTTTCTGAGCCCGCGCTGACTGTGGTTCTCTGACTTGTCCTTGTTATAAAGCACAGCCTGACAGGCCCACTGGAGAGTTTCTGGTTCCGTAGGTCTGGGCTGGGCGTCGCTGGGGGGAGGCCCAGGCTGGGTTTCTAACAGCATGTGGCCAATACCCCTGCTCTGTAGGACTGGGCTCAAAGCCTGTAATGCCTCAATTTCCTTCCCTCACCTTGACCTCTTCCCCATGCACCTGCCTGGCATTCCTAGCACGGGAGACCCCTCTGACCCACACTTGCTTCCATCCACTTGGGTGGGGGGTGAGGAGTGGGGAAGTGCCCTGTGCTCAGATCAAGTGCCTTAGTTTGCCTCTTGTGGGGCCAGTGAGCCGCTTCCAGAGTGACCTGGAGCCGGGGCTAAGAGCTGAGCCTCTTTCAGCCTGGCCTCTTTGTGTGGTAGAAACCCTCAGCCCGCAGAAGCAGACACAAAGGACGCCCCTTTGCAGCTACAGGGGGAGCGGGGCAGAGGCTCCTGTTGCCCTGGGCTCCCGCCTTGGCCACCCATTTTATTTTAAGTTTATTATTTATTTTGACAGAGACAGTGTGAGAGGGGAAGGAGCAGAGACAGAAGGAGAGAGAGAATCCCAAGCTCGATGTGGGGCTCAAACCCACGAACCGTGAGGTCATGACCTGAGTGGAAATCAAGAGTCAGATGCCCAACCGGCTGGGCCACCCATGCACCCCTTTGAGGTCCTGTTTTACCTCTGTTCTTGGATTCCGTGAAGACACCCCCCCACACCATATCCTTAAAATCTATTCCTCTGTTGGCTCAAACCAGCAGTTTTCAAGTTTTGAGCGCACCTCCGCTTCCCCGGAGAGCTGATTTGAACATACTATGGGGTGCTGCCTCTAAAATTTCTGATTCAGTAGGTCTGGGGTGGGACCCCGAGAATCTGCATCTCTAAACAAGCCCCCAGTTAACAGGGTGCTGCTGGTGTGGGAACCTAACTTTGAGAACCACTGGCTTCAATGGCCACATCCTCAGTATTTCTGCTTGTGTGTTCATTAGTGAGGCTAATGCTGTTCCAGGCATCTATGCACTGCATGTTATACCCACTCAATCCCCACCTGAACCTCTTGGGAAAAGGGGACGCTTTAGGGCTATTTTACAGATGACAGTCTCCGTTGTGAGAAGTAAATAAACCC
>NW_027532172.1:3975164-3976109 GCF_008692635.1 Crocuta crocuta | reverse complement strand
CACCTCCCTCCCTCCCCCGCCATGTCCCTGTCTCAGAGGCCACAGAGCTGGGAGGCGAGCCCCCACCATCTGACTCAGAAGCTCGAGTTCAGTTTAACTGGTGCTCAATTTCACTTCCCCCTCTGGCCAAACTGGGTCGGTTGCCACCTCCGGGCATGGCCCTGTATGGAGTGCTGTTCTGCCCTGTCATCCTCCGAGGCCATTTCCGAGGCTCCCTCTGCCGTGAAGCTCCTCCAGATTTCCTAACCTCTGTCCCCGCACAGTCCCAACTGTCGACAACACCTTCCTCAGAGCATCCGTTGGACCTTATGTTTGTCGCACGGTGTTGTGTGTGATCTTCCCCCCTGCTTGGTTTCGCAGCCCCGTTTGCACCAGCCTGAGCCCACAGGCTCCTTGAATGGGCAGCGGGGGTGGTGACACTTCTTGGTGTTTGTATCCCCTGACCCCCTGCACTCCCAGCACCGGCTCCAGGGCTCAGGAACATACCCTGCTTTCAGCAGAGAGACCTGTTAGGTCGAACTGGAAAAGGAAAGAAGCTGCTTGTTCTTAGTGCAGGCTGTGCACCCCCCCCCCGCCCCGCCCCTGCCCAGGGCTAACCCGGGGGTGGGGGGCAGGAAGGGCAGGAAGCAGGACTGGGAGGGTCTCCCAGCAAACCTCGGCGACTCCGGAACAGTCCTGAAGGGCCAGGGCGGTGGCCGAGCTGTGTCCTGAGAAGGGGGCACGACTCCTTACAGCCAAGGAGACGCGCTGAGAAGTCGGAGGGCTGGCGCGGTACCGCTGCTCTCGTATGTGTGAACCTCTACGCTCACAGACAACACATTCCATTATCTAGAAACGCATGGCCTGGAGCTGTGAGTCACGCATCATGGGCCCCAGACTTGTGTTGCTGATGTCCTGTGACGCGTTTTTTTTTTTTTGGAAAAAGATTTACAGGGCTTTGCAGAT
>NW_027532172.1:3974146-3974966 GCF_008692635.1 Crocuta crocuta | reverse complement strand
TCCAGCAGCCAAGAAAAATGAGCGAAATGCATCCTCACAAAATCAGGCGAGGTCGTACTGGATTCAAGGGGAGCAAGGTCCCTACGGGTCTTCTTTGCCAAGACGCGGGCGCGGCGAAGCACGTTTTGAAGTACGTTACACAAGAGCGTCTTTCACAAAATGTGCCGAAGCGGGTTTGGGAAGGCCGGTCTATCAGACATCCTCCTCGGAGAGTCCCACATCAGCAGACCGCAGGCNAACTAGTATGTCGTGGGGCCCGCCATCATCGCCACCAGGGCAATACCATCAACGTCCTCAGACATCTATGGAGTAGACACGGCCATTCTAGTGTGAAACACCTCTCCGTGTAGGTCGGCGGTGACACGCGGACGCAGAATTCCGGGCGCACGACTCGAGACCCGGAGTTCCGAGTCGGGGAGGTGGGGATGGAGAGCAGCACTGGCCTCACACCTGCCTCATTAAATGTGTGCAGATGCGTCTCCCCGTTCTGGACCCAGAGGACGGTCCCCTGCTAAGGGATCAGGGCCGTTCTTAGTGTATGGGCTGTCCCCCTCTTTCTGAATTACGTGAGCTGAAATTTGTCTTTTAAGAGTTTTCTAAAAGCAAAAGTAACAGCCTGGGACACCTTTGAAGAGAGGAAGTATATGACTTACAGCCACACTCACAAATTTCCCCAACAGGAAGGTCATGGGAGCAGGAGAAAGAGAGGCCAGGTGCGGCGGGGTTGCTCTTGCGGAAACCCTGGGCGCGCTTCTGGAATGCAGCTGGCCAGCACAGCATGGCAGTCTGAGCCTTGACCTTGGCAGCCCAAGCCGGTTTC
>NW_027532172.1:3921184-3973992 GCF_008692635.1 Crocuta crocuta | reverse complement strand
CAAGCAGGTTTCTGTGGCAGGGGGAGGGGGGGCTGCTCTCAGAGTTGTCCCCACTTTCCAGCTCATTGTCTTGCCAAGCTTGGACCTTGACTCTCCTTCCATCCCCAGAGTGTGAGGATGGGGTAGACGTCATGGGGCCCTCAGGTAGGGGGGAAGCTGGACAGGCGCCTCCTGGGGGCTCGAAGGCATGTCTCGTCCAAGGAATGAACGGAAGATCTAAAAGACAATAGTGCCCTTGGGTATGAAGTTCCCGGGGCTCCTCATCCAAACTCGATGTCCAGGCTGCACACCAAACCTCTCTGAATCTGAATTTTCAGGGGAAGATTATGGGAAGCTGTCTTTTAATAAGTCTTGGGTGCTTTCTTGTGATGGGGCAGGGCGGGGGGCTTGGTACCTTGTTCCTAATCTCTGCTGTGAAGAGGTCTCCCCATTATTGCTTCACAGGAGCCGTTTCCTGGTTTCAGACATCTCAGAGAAGTTTTCAGGGTGTGCGTGTGGGGAAGGGGGGAGGGCAGGCCGGAAGGAACTGTCTCTCCCTGCTCCCCCCCCAGGGTTCAAATGCGTGAAACGTTCAAATGGGCCTTGAGCTGCCTCCACTCTCTCATCCCAGAACTACTCAGTTTCTTTGACCTCCAGATCCAAGGTTGGCCTCCCCAGTGTGTCCACTGAGCTTTCTGTGAGACCTCAAGCCTAGGCACTCTCTGCCTTAGTGCCCATCAGTGTTCTCCAACCTCAGAGCGCCTGCCTGCCGTCTGGGGATCTTGCTAAAATGCAGATTCTGATTCAGTGGGTCTGGGGTGGGACTTGATAGTCAACCTTTCTGATTAGCTCCCTAACGATGTGGATGGTGCTGGTCCCCAACCATCAGCACTGTTGTTTATTGCTGTCTGATGGATTCGTGTGGGAGATTTCACTCTTCCGTTTCCCCGGTGCATCCCATAATGCTCAGCTCAGCACCACGCCCGTGCACCCTGCTTGCCAATGTTTGGTGGGCACCAGGCGAGCTCTCAGAAAACCGTAAAACCAGCTCAGTCGATCTTCAGGGTTTCATGGCCTGGAGCCAGGAGCACAGGCACTTAGAAGAAAGCGTATTTGCCCCAGGCTGCCTCCATTTCAACTCCTGTGTCTAAATCCCCTCACCCTGCTTGGTCTTCGCCTTTCTGTCTTATCTTGCATAGAAGGATTGAAACTACCAACCTTCGGTTTTAAGTGCTTAAAGTAATTTCCTTCTTGCCGGTTTTGAATTATCTCTGTGACTCATCTCCCTTTCTGCTCTTTGAAAGTCTACCTCTCCCTGTCACCTGTCAAGCCCCACGCCCACTCATTCCCATGATGTGTCACCTGGCTTTATCAGTCTTCCCAAGAGACACCCCCCGACCTTCGTTCGTCATGGCACCCTCCTCTCTAAGGCACAGAGGCTGTTAGTGCGTCCCTCCCCTCCCCCCTGCTCCCCCTCCTCCGTTCACCCTCTCTGTTGTTTCCACATCTGGCCTCTGTGGTCCCTCTTATCACTTGCTGGGCTTTCTGCAGAAGACCCACACAGCCTCCGGAGGGAAAGGGACAAATTCACGGATGACACAGGCTCCCCTCATGGGCTGGGACCAGGATGCACCTTAGAAACTCACAGATTCTTACCCTTTCATTGCCATTCACTTCACCCCATGTCACCAGGCAAAGTCCAGGTTGTGCCAAAGGGCATCTGTGGATCAACCCATAATGGCAGGAAGTGGGGACTGGCCTGGAGCAGGGGCCTGGGAAGTAGCTGGGCTCCTGAACTGCGCCTGAAGGGATGTCATGTGGGGCATCCCACGCAGTGGCCACGAGAATGTCCCGACCCAGGTTCCTGATTCCACCCTAATGGCCAGTGGCTAAAGTTACAGACACCACCTAAATGTTAATCCCAAATCCAGATGATGTGTGCGTTGGGGCCATACTGAGAATGGGGAGTTTCAAGAAGGCTGAGGACCTCCAGGACAAGGTGGGGGTGGGGGGGCGTCCTCCACGGCTCTGCAGGATTGCAGGGCCCCAGGTGAACTGGAATTCTCAGGGGGTGTTATCAAGTCAGAACCAGAAAACACTGCTCCGGAGACCTAAAGGGTGGGCTCCAGAATTTCTTTTTTTCCTCTGCAGTGAAGACAGCCTGGTACAAGATAGGAGACTGGCATTTGAGGGCATCTCATTTCAGGCAGTGCGGGTGGGCTTTAAAGGAGGTACATATGCTTTCCCCTTTATGTTGTTATTTTGGGTATTATTTATTTACTATGTATCATTATATTACATTCACAGTTTTTAAAATGTGTTGAAAGCAGAGTTGTAATCTGAGTGATGATCTAGCCCAGTTTGCTTTGCTAGAAGCCACCATTTGGGTTAGGGCGGGGGGGAGGACCTGCTAGCTGTGGTATAAAGACTCATTCCTTATCTCATCAAGGTGTGACTTTCAACACACCGGGTTGTTTATCTTTCTCTTGCAAATTTTTTAGAACACTCCACATTGTAGACTTCAATACTTTATTGGCCATATCAGTGCACATATAATTTTTTTCCAAACAATTATTTTTACATTGAGTTTTCTATGGCCTCTTTCATTCGACAAAAATTTGGAAGATTTATATAATCAAATAGGTTTATCTTTCTCTTAAAGCTTCTGAATTCCTGGGCCACAATGGCCAGCATAAGGAAAAGCTATCGATTTTTGTGTGTTCCGGAAGGGTTTTTTTGTCTCTCTTGGGAATATGGGAGTATCCCATTTCTGGGAATTTGGACATGCAAAGTGCCATCCGTGCTTTTTCTTGTTGTGCTCACTGTATTTGTTAGGCCCGCTAAGATAATACTAAATTATTTTATTTATTTATTAAAATGGTTTTCATTTTATTTATGAAATAAATGAAGCGATGCTCAGCATTACTCATCATCGGGGAAATATGAATCAATCTGACCTCACGTTGGTCAGAATGGCTAAAATTAACAACTCAGGCAATGACAGATGCTGGCGAGGATGCAGAGAAAGGGGAACCCTCTTGCACTGTTGGTGGGAATGCAAACTGGTGCAGCTGCTATGGAAAACAGTGTGGAGGTTCCTCAAAAAAATTAACAATAGACCTACCCTACGACCCAGCCTTAGCACTACTAGGAATTTATCCAAAGGATACAGGAGTGCTGATTCATAGGGGCACGTGTACCCCCCACCATGTTTACAGCAGCACTTTCAACAAGAGCCAGATTATGGTAAGTTTTTATTTGTATATTCATTTAAGTAATCTCCATACCCAGTGTGGGGGCTTGAGCTCATGACCCTGAGAGCAAGAGCTACACACACCTCCACTTGAGCCAGGCAGGTGCCCCTGGTTTTTGTTCTTTAATTTGTCAATCGAATGCATTAAGAAAAGAGGGCTCCTCATTTGGGCCACCTTTTCATGTTTACATAATATCACTTGACCGTAGGATATTATTCTTTTGATGCATTGCTGAATTTTATTCAGTTTTGGACTTTTAGGAACTTCTAAGTGACACTCATATATAGTTGATTCTATCTATATCACAGGTGGACTTCACAAAATTAATTAGGAAGTTTTCCATCTTTTTCTATGAACTGCAAAAATTGAAGTATCATAAAAAAATCTATTCTTTAAAGGTTAGGCAGAACTTAGCTGTGCAAACATCAGGTTCTTTTTCTTTTTTAAGTAGATATTACTTTACCTTTCTAATTTCTATTATTAATTGGTCTGTTCATATTTCCCTCTTCTTGGCTGAATTTTGATCACTTAAAACTTTCTAGGTTTATAATTTAAAACCTTTCCTACGTCCTCAAAGTTTTCAAATGAGTTGCCTTGGTGCTGCATGTAGAATTCACCTGTAACTGTGCAATCCCTTCCACATTTGAGAGTATGCCTCTTTTCTTACCCCTAATGAACAGGCAGTTCCCAGAAGGGCAAATCCAAATGGCTAAAAAATACACAAACATGCACAGACACACACGTGACATTAAAAGGGAAATACCACTTAATGCCCATCAGACTAACCACTTTGGGAAGGGTGGGGGTGCGTGGATAAGCAGCTGGTGAAGGGGAGGCAGACACAAGGGATTGCTGCTTACACAGTCTGTGGAAAAGTAAATTGTTCTCATGGTTTCAGAGAACAATGAGGCAGGGTCTTTTGAATTGGGAGCATATTTCCTGTGTTGTCTCCCACCCCAATCCCACTCCTGGGAATTGATGCCATAGAAATAAAAGTTCCAGTGACTAGTGTGTAAGGATGTTGAAGTAGGGGTGAAATTCCTGAAGGGGCACCTGGGTGGCTCAGTTGGTTAAAGTGTCTGACTCTTGATTCCAGCTCAGGTCATGATCTCATGGTTCGTTGAATTTGAGCCCCACACTGGGTTCTGTGCTGACAGTGTGGAGCCTGCTTGGGATTCTCTCTCCCTTTCTCTCTGCTCCTTCCCTAATTGTGCTCTCTATCTCTTTCTTTCTCAAAATGAATAATAATAAAAAAAAAAAGCCTGGAAAGTGATTAATTCTAAATACTAGAAAGACTTAATAAATGATGGTCCACACCCTAGAATTACTAGTATGCCATTAAAAAGAGGGAACTGAAACCAAACCAGCTGAATTAAGAAAATTCAGGTATCGTTGGACAAGGAAGCCAATTGCAAGGAACTAGGCGTTATGTGTTGTAAACAATGACAAAAGCCAAACAAAAACAAAGCAACGAACCCTGTGCACGGATGTGGCACATGGGGATGGAGAACGTGGTCATCTGTGAGACCTGGGGACTATAGGTGGGAAGACTGGGGATGGAGAGAAAACTATATGAAAAAGAAAAACATACCCTCACCCATGCATGTATACTATGACCATAAATGTAAAATTACATGTGCAAATGTGTACATTTGCATAAAGAAACCAGAAGAAAGACAGAAGGAGCTAAATCGAATGGAGGGATGCTGGTAATTTGCAATAAAGTGCAAAATTAGCAAGTTGACGAGAAATGAGTGTTATCCGATGATATATCCGTGAGAGCAGGCAAAGGAAACTCTGTGTGCAGATGTGCTCATGTTTCTTTTTGTGTGAGGAAGGGAAGGGCAGAAGGAGAGATGTCCACCTTGCTTTTACCTGTCTTTGTATATTAAGATTTCCCTCACTACAACACGTGTGTATTATTTTTGTAGTCTGAAAACCATCCAAAAATGGAAAAGAAAAGCACAAAAAAAAAGAGAAAGAAACACTAATATGTAATCATTATTAGCCTTTTAAAAGATATGCTTCTGATCCTTACTCTATAAAAGGCTTTCAGATACTAATTTTTTGAATATTTATTTACTTTGAGAGAGAGAGAATCCCAAGCAGGCGCTGCCTGTCAGTGCAGAGCCCAAGGCAGGGCTCAGATCATGATGTGAACCGAAACCAAAAGTTGGATGTTTAACCACTTAACTGACTGAGCCACCCAGGCATCCCTCAGATACTTACCGATAGGAGTAGATAGTCCCTCTTGTGATGTTAGCAGCAGCAGATTATCGTTGCCTGCATGTACCGAGTCATTACAGATCACAGAGTGGAGATACTATCATTCTATTATTGCTTCTTTATTTATTAGGTGGACTACTTCTATAAAAAGAAATGTCCTCTCATCTACTAAGTAGAAATTTTAAGGACTCTACTGGTTAGATAATCTTGCTGCAGCAGAAGTCAGTATTTACACACACACACACACACACACACACACACATCATTCAACACTCGTTCCTCAGAACGTATACATCCTGAAATCGCTCCTGTCTGAGCACCGTGTTTGTTTCTTATCCCACAATAATTCTTCACACTTTCTCTGGATCCAATGTCTCCAGTCCATCCTGGTGTCCCCGCTACCAGACCAATCTTCCTAAAATAACCCATGTCTCGTGTCCTCATCAGTTACGTTTCTTCAGAAAACTACCGAAACTGACCCTTCCCTTCCCAATGGATTTGTTGGAAGGGCTCATGGGAAGTGTACAGAATGGGCGTATGAGCTGGGCGGCCTCCACAGCAGGAGTTCATGGACATGCCTTGAGATAACTCGGTTCTACTCACCATCAGCCCCAGAATGGTTTCATTCACATGTTCAAAATTATTTTGTTTGAAATTTTCCAACTGTGGTCCTGCAGCGTGGGTCAGCATCACAGCCAGGAGGGGAATGGGTGGCACAGCCATGGTCACTGTGGGAATTTCCATGAGTTCACCGACACCCTTCTGGGAGTTTCCGAGGGTCCACCCATAGGCCACATGCAAACACACACCTGACTTTTCTTCCTGATTATCCCAAGGTGACCTTGGATGTAATCAGTCAACTGCAAAAGCACTCAGCCCCTCCATGGAGATGACGGGGAACAGCACAAAGGTGTTACCCACTGCCGCACTTGGAAACATGTTCTTGAGCTCACTGTCCGTGCTCTCCCAGAAATGTTCATTTCTACTGGGTTTTAATTGTGAGCCTGTTGATAATCTGCAGCCTGGGAACCAAATGTTAGGTTTAACCATAACCAACCTATCTGATACACAATACAATGAGAAGTAAAGAGGGAAAAGAAGTATAGGCAGAAACAAGACTTAATTTTGCAAATGGTATTTAAGACCCTCCTCCATGACTGTTTCATGTTCCCCTTTCCTTTGGCCACCATTTCCATGGGTGGAGTCCTTTGGAGTGGCCCAATCTGTCATTCCTCAGCTATCTGAGACATCTGTAGACCTGTCTGTATATGACTTTTGGGAGTATAATATTACAAGATGCATAAAATATTCCTCCAGATTTCATATATATTATTTTCCAGAATACATACCTTCGGCAGGGAGGGGCATTTCTCTTATTGTGCAAGGAAATGACAACAAGGTCAGGTGGCATTCTCGGTTTCCAATGAGGGGAACTTTTTTGGGTCACTTGAGCACTAACACCCTGAGCCATCATACCTGGAGGTATGGGGACAGGAAGTCCCATTTATGAGTGGATCATTAGGTAAAACCATGAGCTGTGTCACTATCTCCTGCCTGTTTCCACCTGTCACCATCTTGCAGTTCCTGGGCCTGGTCTGGCTCTGGTTCAGAAGCTAGATCATCTCAGTCTTTGAGATGTTGTCTCAGCTGCTACTTTAGCTGAATGTTTACAGAAGTTTTTTTTTTTTTAATCTGATTTTTCAGGCACAGTAAGAAAAAGAAAAGCATTCTGCCAATGCATCTTTAGGCTTCTTTTAAGACTTCCCGATACATTTAGGGCACCTGGGTGGCTCAGTTGGATAAGCATCCGACTTGGGTTTGGGCCATGATCTCATGGTTTGTGAGTTTGAGCCCCATATTGTGCTCTGTGCTGACAGCTCAGCGCCTGGAGCCTGCTTCGGATTCTGTGTCTCCCTCTCTCTCTGCCTCTTTCCTGCTCATGCTCTCTTTTTCTAAAAAATAAATAAACATTAAAAAAGAAAGACTTCCTGATACAACTATAGTTCTTGAAATAACCACACAGATGTTGCTCTCCTTTTTTCTATTTTAACTCCTTATGAGTCACAAGAAACAAAACATCACACAGAGATTTTGACAAGCCCCCGGTATGGATATAGTGTATTCGAGAATTCAGTGCCATTCAAACATGTGGTTGACGTAATATGGAACAGGTAAAGAGCATGGTTAAAAGAATCTAATTTTGGCCTGACCTTTGACCTTAGTCACTAGAAGGGCAAAATCTAAATGCCTTCATCAGTGTCATTTGAGGATTTCTGAACTTATGGTCGCTCAGTAGTCATGTGATCATGCCAGCCCCCTTCGGAGAAATGCATGCAACGGAAACACAAATTCATTGTAAATAATCGGATATTCGCTTCCAATGTAAGGAAGCATTTTAGGGTCACTGAAAGTGAAAACACTCCTTACCTGCTTCATGTGCTGAAGTCCTATCAACCAATTGAACTATAAATGAGTGTCGACTGGGGCGCCTGGGTGGCTCAGTCAGTTGAGCATCCGATTTTGGCTCAGGTCATGATCTCACAGCTTGTGAGTTCAAGCCCCATGTCGGGCTCTGTGCTGACAGCTCAGAGCCTGGAGCCTGCTTCAGATTCTCTGTCTCCCTCTCTCTCTGCCCCTCCTCCACTCATGCTCTGTCTCTCTCTCTCTCTGAAAAGTAAATAACTATTTTAAAAATTATAAATGTACGCATGCTCCTATGCATCAGCATTCCTATATCCCTTGGGTAAATTCCTAGCAGTGCTATTGCTGGGTTATAGGGNATGAGGAGGGATGCTGAGCATCGTTTCATGTGTCTGTTGGCCATCTGGATGTCCTCTTTGGAGAAGTGTCTGTTCATATCTTCTGCCCATTTCTTCACTGGGTTGTTTGTTTTTCGGGTGTGGAGTTTGGGGAGTTCCTTATAGATTTTGGATATTAACCCTTTATCTGATATGTCACTTGCAACTATCTTTTCCCATTCCGTCGGTTGCCTATTAGTTTTATGGAGTATTTCCTTTGCCGTGCAGAAGCTTTTAATCTTGATGNGAGGGCACTTGTGGGGATGAGCACTGGGTGTTATATGGAAACCAACGTGACAATAAACTATTTGTAAAAAAAAAAAAAAAGAAATAAAACTCCAATCTAAAAAATAAATTATAAATGTATGTTCACTATTACAAGAGAGAAATGTGGGAAATCTAAAGATAATACCAGTCGCCAACTTTAGGTGGGAAAAGTAAGATGTTTCAAATAGTTAAACAGATAGCACAAATAAAAAGAAGTTAAAACAAGTAATAAGAGAGAGTGCATGCTCTCTGGATAATATGAGAAGCACACTGTGTCAGCGCTGGGCAGAGAGATGTTTTTAAGCATAGAAATAACATTAAAAGGCAGACAAGAAAGAAGGGAGATCATGGAGATTCAGTGGGATAACACTGAATTCCATTATGCTTTTACTTCACTTGCTTGCCAAGAGATCTGTCTTGTATACAGATCACAAAAAGTGAATCTAAAGGGGAAAAATGTGTATTTAATGGGAAACCTTTCTTGGTGCCAAGGTTGTGTAACTGTCATTGAAAACAGAAAACATGTGGTAGGGCTCTGAGTGATTTAGGGACCACAGACAAGCAAAGTTCTGTTCACACCTTTCAGAAAGTACCTACAACAGCATAATGCAGCAGAATTGCTGGCCATAAGCAGAATTGCTGGCCACTCGGATTATTCAGTTCTTAGCAGAAGGTAAACGGTACGGCATCTCTAACACAGGGGAGCCACTTTGGTACACGTTTATTCCAAATGCTCAAACAAACGCCATAAACTCCATGATGTGTTAAGAAGACTGATTGACCAGAAGAAAGTGCAATCATACACTTTACAGATAAGGATACTGGCAGAGTAAAACTTGTTAACAACCGACAGCTGCTTATAGAAAAATAGCTTATTTACTGGAAGCCAACGAAAAATTCATCTTGAAGGCACAAGTATTTAGGACTCAATTTGCTTATAAGGTCCTGCTATCCCTTTGGCTCTAGAGCTGCGCGCACAATGAGAGCTGAGATATGGATGGAATCTGAGACTGATTTTCACAAAACATTGAATGCCAGCCACATTGCTTTGTGGCATTTTATTAGACTCATGGGTTAAGTACAGAGTTTTCTCAAGTGCTTGTAGGGTACCCCAAGTGCATAGGAAAATGTTATAAATGTGAAGATGAAAGTGAAGGTGATAATCATAATGCTGTGTCTTCGCCTGGATTCCCCGGAAGGCAGAGCCCGTGGCCCAGGCTTTCATGCTGGAATGTCAGCAGGGTATGTGACCTTGGGTTGTAGAAGCGAGGGATGGGGTGGAGTGATTTGTACAAGGGTGCCCTTGTGACCACTACCACTCGGCTAAAAGCTGAGATATTTCTTAGGACTGGGGAATAGAGGCAGACACTTTTCTCCACCAGCTCCTCTCTCCCCCTGGTCAAAGCTCTACTCCCTTAGACCTCGAGCCCCATGCACTTCCGGCTGGCCTTGTGGGCGCCTTGTGTGATGGAGGCATCCTGGGACAGGCGGTAAGAGGCACTGCCCTGGACTGGACCACGTGCCACCAGGCCATACCTGTTGTGAGACAGCCCGGAGCCCCTAGCAGAAAAAACTTAGAAGATTGGATTTGACCCTTCAGGGGGTTTTCAGCTTCTGAGAAGACTGTTCTGAAGTCTTCTTCAAATTGAGTGACGAAATTGCATTATCATCAGCGATGGTATTTTTAATTCCAGGAGTTGAGGAAGAGGCAAACCTTGGTTGATGACCACGGGAGATAAAGAAGGGAAAGCTTAGTAATTTGGTGATGATAACACGTCCACAAACCCTCCCCCGGATTGGCAAGCAGAGAACCTCACTCCTCCACCAACCTCAGTTGGAAGCCTTAAGTGTGTAGTGTTTTACATGTGCCACGTTAGTGACCACAGGAGCCACTGAATGCTGATGGGGCAGAGGAGTGATCGATCATCTCTGTGCCATGATGTCAAATGTTAAGATTTAGAGCACTCACTCTGAAGAATACAACTGCAGGTATAATTACACATTTCAGTTTGTTATTAAATCCCAGCATTTTCCGCCCCCCAGGGCTGTAATTGGGCCAGGTATTGAGTCCTAGTTAACCCTGGACTGTTCATCATTTCCCTAAAATGTGTAATTGGGGGGCACCTGGGTGGTTCAGTCAGTTAAGTGCCAAACTTTGGCTCAGGTCATGATCTCACAGTTCGTGGGTTTGAGCCCTGTGTCAGGCTCTGAGCTGTCAGCACAGAGGCTGCTTCCAATTTTGTGTCTCCCTCTCTCTCTGCCCCTCCTCGCCTCGAGCTCTGTCTCAAAAAAATAAATTAACGTTAAAAATAAAATAAAATAAAATAAAATGTGTAATTGGTCGGTCTCTATTTTCATATTATTCTGATAATCTCTTCGTATTTTAGTGACCGTATCAGGCACTGTGTGCTCTGTGTTTGGGCTGCTAAGAAGCCCATGGTCAAGTTTGTGTTCACCTCTTTCAACGGTCATGGCCTTGGAGTGTGAAATCAGAAATTCTGTCACGGTTTACTCTCACCTTTATATTTTTATTTTCTTTTTGCTCTTCTTTCCTCATCTGAGAACAGCAGATCTTTTCAAGATACACTTCGTGGAAGTTATGACAGCCATAGTTAAGAAATCCCTCTCTGGACCCCTGCACACCTGTCCGAGGCAGCCACCACCATTCCTACTGGCCATTTCTCCTGGTGCTTCTCTACTGGTTGTATCATAGTGTATCGATTCTAGACATTTTTGATGGATTTCCTGTTCTTGTAGGTGAAGGTTTCGCTCCCTCACACTTCCTTCCCTTCCCTACATCTTCTCAGTGGTGTTATTTTCCATTTCTAGTTGAGTCGATGCTTTGCGTTCACGTTATTATGACAACAGTAGCATTGTTCACTGTGGAACCACTGCGTTGTGTTCCTGGAATCGATAGCAAACTCTTCCCCATGCCCTCCCCTATCTGTTTAGGGTTTTTAAAATATCTACCACCAATTTTCCAAAATGCTCCAACCTGACCTGTCAATAGCTGCCTAGAAATAATTTTTCAAAAGGCTCAGACCCCACAAATTCTACCTTCTTTCTCAAGACTGGTCTGGACTGACCGCTCTGGGGGGAGGGAGCCCTGAACTTCCCTTTGCTGCTCCTCACCCCGTTTTCATGATCCTGGGAACCCCTCTTCCTTCCTTACTCCCCCACTTCGTGGAAGTACAAATGTCGTCTTTTCTTGAGAAGGGTTGGAGGCAAATGTTAAAGTTCTTACATGTCTAAAATTATCCATACTCTCCCTGCACACATGGTCCAGACTTTGTCTCCAAATATATTTCCAGGTTGTGTCTTTCATCAGTCAGTGTCGTTGAGGGTCTGATGCCAGGTTCATTTTGGTTCCTTTTTACTGCCCGTTTTTTTCTCCTTGAGAACTCTCAATAGACGTGTCTATCCCTGCTGTTCTAGAAGTTTGCTAAGAGTGTGTTTTGGAGAGAGTCTGTGTCCATTTACCGAGCTGAGCACCTGGTGCCCCTTCATGTGTGAGAGTGGTGTGCTTCTGTTTTGAGAAGTTCTGGATCACTACTGCTGCTACTACGTGATGCTATCCTTTCCGACATTTTTTTTCCCCTAGTCTATTCCAAACTCCTTTGGTCAAATTTTGGATGCTATCCTACACACCACCCCCTTTCTTTCCTATGACCAGACTCTGATTTTTCTCTTTTCTCTCCCATTGCACAGTGATTAAGCATGTGGTTTCTAAAGCCGGGTCCTGGTTTTGATGATTACTATTGTCTGTTGACAATTCGTTTTTCTACTCAGCGTCATCTTTCAAGCCTTTTGTTAACTTTTCTTATATAGTTTCTGATATCATATTTTTAATTTGCAAGAATGTTTTCCAATTGCTACCTATGTGCCCACCTATTTGTTCCCCCCCTCTCTCTCTCCCCCTTTTCTCGTCGCTGCAGAGATCCACGCCCTTCTTCTGTTTTTCTGAGAATCTATATGTGGTTTTTTGTTTTTGCTTTTAGTTTTTTTATGCCCTCATCTTTCTCTCCTCTGAGTTCCTTTTCTCCTAGATGTTATTCTAGCTGTTGCCACAACCTTCCACAGAGATAGTTGTCCTCAAATGTCTGGCAATCCTTGACATTCCGTTTATTTAATAGAACACACCACAGCTGATTGGAAGCCCTGAGTGGGTGGGGCTTGTCCCCATGGTGGTCTTTGCCATAGGTGGTAGGCTGCTGGTCTTTATGCTGAGGGACCCCTTGAACATCCCTCACTCCTTGAAAATACCTATAGATGTTTTTCTTCTTCCTTCTTTCTTCTCTTCCTTCCTTCCTTCCTTCCTTCTTTCCTTCTCTTTCCTTTCTTTCTTTCTTTCTTTCTTTCTTTCTTTCTTTCTTTCTTTCTTTCTTTCTTTCTTTCTTTCTTTCTTTCTTTCTTTCTTTCTTTCTTTCTTCCTAAATCCAAGTTAGTTAACATATGGTGTAATAATTATTTCAGGAGTAAAATTTAGTGATTCACCACTTACATATAACACCTGGTAGTAATCCCAACAAGTGCCCTCTTTAATGCCCTTCACTCCCTTAGCCCCTCTCCCCACCCAACACCCCGCCAGCAACCCGCAGTTTGTTCTCTGTATTTAAGAGTCTTGTGGTTCACCTGCCCCTCTGCTTTTATCTTATTTTTGCTTCCCTTCCTCTATGTTCATCTGTTGTGTTTCTTAAATTCCACATATGGGTGAAAACATGATATTTATCTTTGACTGACTTATTTCACTTGGCATAAAATAGTCCAGTTCCATCCACATTGTTGCTGAACATGTTTTTCTCTGGGGTCACCTGTTTCTGTAGAAAAGAATCCTTCGATCTCCTGCCTGGAGGACTATTGCCTGACTGCAGAGCGTTTGAAGGTGGGGCTGAGGAAGGGCGCTGACACTCTCACTATTCGGCACAAGGTCCGTTTGGGAAAGCCTGGGCTGAGTGGCAGTTATCGTGAAGCTTCTCCTCAAAGGTGTGTGGTTTCAAGAGGCCTTGGTTTTATGAAATGACTCACTTCTGAGACTTTGGGGAGAGGCCATATTCTCTCCTAAAGCAACTCAAGATTGGTCTGGTTGGGTTTTTTGTTGTTGTTTTTGTTTTGTTTTGTTTACCAGACCTGAAAATTTCCTGAGTAAGACATGATTTACTTTCTGGAGTTCACATAATGAATGAACATAAAGGTTTCTAGATGTCAGATCACTCCTCGAGTTCCGATTACCATCCTTCTTCAAAAGGCTTTTATATTGGCCACACCTACGTTTTTCTGACAAGTAACAATGCACGCTTAGTGTGCCCTCTGCCTCATCAGGGTCAAAGGTCATATTTCAATTACAGCCCCTCCCACTACCATCCCAGGTGCATTCCTTCTCTCATCTTATAATCCTTGCTCCGGAGAGAGAGTGAAGAAGATTGGCCAGAACCCAGATGGCAGAGGTAATATGGAGTTCCAGCCTCCCTGTAGGTTATTCTGATGCATCCCTGACCTTCCACAGTCATCTAACGTAGACCAGCATTAGGTCCACATCTGTCTTACGCTCTGAGAATCTTTGCCATTGAGTTCAATATTTCTGACGAGCGTACATATGTGCAAATTCAGCCTAAGCCAGGATTCTGTTCTGCCTACTTGTATCAAGCACTGTCAAAATCCAAACCTAGATTTTTGATAATTACACAGTTAAATCAAGCCATTTCTAGAATTTCCTCTGGAATTTTCCTCCCTCCTCTGATTCTGCATTTTATCTTCTGGCCCACGTGAAATTAAAATCCTACTGACTAGGTGCACAGCTGTGAGGAGTGGGCCGTGAGGCGAACGGTTAACTTTATCACGTTAAGGAAAAACGGCTCCCAGCGGAGAGAGAGGTACAGGAGGCTGTGTGCCAGAAGGCGATGGAAGACCAGGGGCTCCCGGGTCCTCTGCATCATACCAGATATTCCTATTCCCACAAGTCTTCAGTTTGTCCCAATTCATGCTCTAATATTCACACATGCTTTTGGGCAAGTGTGTGCATTCAGCCCATAATATAATTAAGACACCTGCCGATTTAGGCTCTGGTCTCCAATAGCCTTGGTAGCTGAAAGTAACGAAGAGTTTTGTTTTGTTTTGTTTCCCAGCATGGTCACAGAAAGTTCTAAGTCTTACTCTAACCTGAAGATGAAAATTTCAGTATTTGTTTTTTTCTATTCCCCTCTCCCCCTGCCTTGATTCAAGTCGCTTGGTGCCTTCAGAAGCATCAGTCTTACCCTCTGGTTCTGCCAGGCTTCATCCTCTTTAGACGGGTGAATAACAGCATCTTCCTGCCCCCCACCGTCCACGGCTGGCCAGGCTCTGTCATCAGGGGACGACTGATTGCTTCATTGCCGGATCACCTGGGCTGCCACCTGCCCACTCCAGAACAGAAGGTGTGCCTCACCTCCGTGGAAGTCCGAGGTCTGATCTGCTGTCTAGCATCACCTCCACATCAGTTAATCTTGGTTTATAAACAGAAAGCCCAGCTTTAGCTAATGACTGTGTGGGCATAGGCCGGACAGCTCCCGGAACGGGAGAAGGAAGGGCCGCTTGAGCTCAGGAGGAGGTCCTGCCGCCCCTCTCTCGGCCACGGCCATTACAGGATCCACACCTTACACCCGTCTCTGCATGTCTTCATTTAAGTTTTCAAACGCCAAGTGGCCTAGCTCTTGTCAGACTAAGGTCAGTCGCCCTTGGATCAAACAAGTCAAAGGGACCTGGGAGGGGCCGGGTGATGGTCACTGGTNCCCGCCCTGCATTGAGTCTGGAGCAGTGTCACTCCCCACCGCTGTCAGGACATGTTCAAACCTATGGCTTTAGGGTTCTTAATTCAGGTCCTGGCCTTGCTTCCAGACCCTTCACTTCTAATCTTCCCAGTTTCTCTGTTCCACACCTACCGCTCGCCTCTGCTCCCCAAACATTCCCCTCCATCCCAAGGTTGCCCTGCTTAGCCCCTTTCCACAGCTCTCCTCAGAGGGATAGCTGCCTGCTTTTAAGATCCGGCCTCCTGCCTCCTTCTCCAGGAAGGCTTCCTGGAATGCTTACTTGACATCCTATTTTTTTTCTTTTTTTTTTTGCCAGCTTCTTCTCCTATGCTATGTATCATCTCCTTGTGTCACTCAGGGTCCCTATGGGAAATGACCGACACACTCAAAGTGGGCAATTTGAGGAGAGTTTAATAAAGGGACCATTTACAAAGGTGAGAGCAGGGTGAAGGGAGACTGCAGCCCCCTGAGGAGTAGCAGCCAGGTTTGTTAGCAGCCCTGAAGGGGTGAAGGGTGGGTGAAGCCAAGAGGAAAGGCCCACGAGAGTTGGGGTGCACCGGCCCTCAGTGCTTCCTCAGGAAGGGCTGGGGGAGTCAACTCTGATCTCACTCTCCCCCTTTCTTCCAACCTCCTACAAGAGCTTCCAACGGGCTCAACTCCGAGAGTAAGAGAGTCGTGACCAGCAACCAAGGTTTGGTTTTATCTTTCCTTTCACTGTCCCCCACCGCCCGCCCCCCGAGACTAGGACAATTGTAGATTCTCAGTAAGTGTGACCAGCTGGGGGTTGACAGATGAACAGCCTCTCGGTTACACAACGATCTCACTTACTCTGGGTTAGAGGAGTTTTCGTTCTGATTGTCAGGTTTCCGAGTACGGATGGGGTCCCCCACACGGGCCGCCGGGGCATCTGTATATTAAATGGTCCCACACGGGCACGAGCAAGGCTGTCCGTTTCCACCCACCCGGCCCCACCCCACGCCCACCCCGAGCAGCTATGTTGAATCAAGGTGTGCCTCACACAGGCCGGGCCCTGCTGTCTGGTTTTCTCTGCTCTCTTGTATTCACATGTATTTTCAGCCTACCCATTGCTTTAGGCTTGGGCCTGGCCCTCTGGAATAAGATGTGAATTGTGGTTTAGGACAAGGCAGTGGAGTTTCATAGGTCTTGAGGTATATAACCAGTTTACCAAAATCCTACATCACCCAACTAGGAATCAGCCCAGATAATAATAAATCCAACCTGTGTTCCCTATCTTCTATTGCTCCCTCTTGGGCACTCCGTTGCACGATTCCTGGGGATATAAATGGCTTCCCCTAAAGTTCTGCAACACAGTAGGACAAGGTCAGGTCCAGGCATGCTGTTATCTCAAAACCTCACCTCCCTCATAGCGTGGGGACTGAGTGAACGAATGACCCTCTGGTCTCTGTCGGGGGCGAGTGCCCTCTAGTGTCCACATTTCACATTGCAGCTGTGACTGAAGCTGCTGTTAGGTAAAGCCAGAGCTTCAGCTTGTTGGGGTCAATTTTCCGGGACCTCAAACTAAGCCAGGGAAAGTCTTGTCCTGTCTGAAAATGGAGACGCTTTCCTCAGTTCCAAAAGTCTAGAGTGCAGGAGGCAGCCCTTCTGATGACATAGGACAGTGGCCAGCGGACTAGCTTCCCCCTAGCCGATCAGATCCTGTGCACAATGCCTCTTTAACCAGGGCGACTCATGTTGAGCTCCCAGGTGGTGCCATTGGCATCGTTCTTGCCAGATGCCCACCTGCCACCCTTCCTTCCCACCCAGGGAAGGTGGCACCAGCAGCTTTCTACAAAGGACCCCTTTTCAAATACCTCCTTGTTTTCATCAATACAATCTCTTTGTTCCCAGTATAGATGAGGTGGTCTGAAGAGTCATAAAGCCTGTTTTTACAGTTCCTGTGTAAGTTCTGCTTACAGTCTACTTTGGAATACAGAATCTATGGGATTTTGCTGCCTCAGGAAGCTTCTGGGTTGCCGTCTCGGTACCTACTGTTAGTGTTTTGCAGTAGAGATCAGCATTTGGTTGCTGTACTACCTCATCCTACTTTGTTCGTTTTGAACTCCTTCCAGGGTCAAGGTAGGACTAGCCTGGGGATTTAAGCAGCTTATCTTCAGACCTCACATCCCAAGTTCTCCCTCACGGTCTGGTCTCCCTTGTTGTGATTATGCAGAGCCCCAGATCCTGTGGGTGATGGATGGATGATCAGGAATCAAGAAACTTCTTCCATAAAGGACGAGAATGTAAATTATTTTAGAGTCTGTGGGCAATATGGTCTCTGCCACAATTATTCAACTCTGTCGCGGTAGTGCGAAAGCAGCCAGCCACGGACAGTTCACAAACAAAAGCGCACCGCTGTGTTCCAGGGAAACTTTATTTGTTGCGTGGGCAGGGGGCCGTTTAGGCTTCTGGGTCATAATTCACAGACCCCTAGAAGAGGTCAGTGGATGGATAAAGATGACCATAACTATATTGGGGATTTACCTGGGCAGAAATGGAAGAAAACCCGAATGGGTTTGAAAGCCCACAGCTATGAAGGACAGGAACCTGCTTTGTTAAGAACCAGACTTTAGAATTTTCATTCTGGAATTTGAAGAAACACTCAGAAACTCAAGTTGGGAAAGGATCATCTTTTTTTTTTTTTAATGTTTTTATTTATTATTGAGAGAGAGAGAGAGAGCATGAGCTGGGGAGGGACAGAAAGAGTGGGAGGCACAGAATCTGAAGCAAAGGTGTCAGCACAGAGCCCAACGTGGACCTCGAATCCGTGAACTGCGAGATCATGACCTGGGCTGAAGTTGGATGCTCAACTGATTGAGCCACCCAGATGCTCCAACGATCATCTTTTTTAAACTAGCTGAGTGTGAGGGGTGCCTGGGTGGCTTAGTCGGTTAAGCGTCCGACTTTCGCTTAGGTCATGATCTCGCGGTTCGTGGGTTCGAGCCCCGCGTCGGGCTCTGTGCTGACTGCCAGCTCGGAGCTTGAAGCCTGTTTCAGAGTCTGTATCTCCCTCTCTCTCTGACCCTCCCCTGCTCATGCTGTCTCTCTCTCTCTCCTAGAAATAAATAAAAAATATTTAAAAAATAAATAAATAAATAAATAAACTAGCTGAGTGTGGAGTGCCTGGGTGGCTCTGTCGGTTAAGCATCCGACTCTTGGTTTCGGCTCAGGTCATGATCTCACGGGTTTGTGGGATCTAGCCCCGTGTTGGGCACCACGCTGAAACTGAGGAGACTGCTTGGGATTCTTTCTCTCTCTGCCCCTCCCCTGCTCCTGCTTTCTCTCTCTCTCAAAATATATAAATAAACTTAAAAAAAAAAAAACTAGCAGAGTGTGATGCTCAACAGAGAGGAGGGAGAGCAGGGAGTCAATGCTGATGTGTGTTCAAGGCCACTTGCCATTGTCTGGGTGACTCTTAGGCTTGCCACAGTGGGCTCTTTTGTGCTTTTGTGCCTTCTAACACATTGACCCGCCTGCCTGGACACCACTCTCACGTCCACCCTTGCCTTCACTGGAAAGTTGTTCACAAACCTGTTCGAATATGCAGCCGATGTGCTATCCCTCAAGCCTTACCTGAGTGTGCCCGGCTGGCTCCAACACCCAGCATCTACATAGTGTCACCTGGGAGCTTCCCCCAAAGCTGAAGAAAAGCCTCTCTGGCCAGAGTCAGTCAGACCGGAAGTGCTGGGGAATCACCATCCCCAGGAGCGGCCATCAGCCAATGACTGGCAGGGGCAGAATATACATATCCCGACTCCCCCCTCCAGCCGGTAGCTGAGTAGGAGGTAACATGTGGCCACTGGTCTTCCAGGGGTTCGGAGCTCCAGTCCCCCCAGCGGAAGGTACTTCAAAATGAACTCTTTGCCAGCACCTCCCCCTTCCTGGCTTCCTTCCCTGCTCCCCCCTGAAGTTCCCAGCACTTCCCAAATGAACTTTTTGCTCTCAGTTCCTCACTCAGGCAGTGCTCTTGGAGGAACCCCACCTCAGCAGCCTGTGACTTTCCCCGCATGCTTCCTTCACGTGTCCCTTCTACTTTCTGCTGCAGGAGAAAGACCCACTGTGCTCCATGATCGCCATTGGACTCAGATGGGTCTTTTCCCCTGAACAGTGAGTGGATTTCCTAGAAGCGGGTCTTACTCATCTTTACAGTCCCTGGTATTTTCCCTGACCAGTCACACAGTGTGCACGAGGGGTGTTTGCGAGCTCCCGGAAGCCTGCTGTGTAGGTAGAATCGATACAAAGAGGAAAGGCAGACAGGGTCAGTGCTGCACTCCTGACCACCTGTAGCTGCTACCAGCCCCACGTGCATGGCTATTTAAGTTAAAATGGAATAAAAATTAAAAATTCAGGGACACCTGAGTGTCTCCGTCAATTAAGCGCCTGACTTCGGCTCAGGTCACGATCTCACGGTTTGTGAGTTCGAGCCCCGCATCAGGCTGTCCACACAGAGCCTGCTTCGGATCTTCTGTGTCCCTCTCTTTCTGCCCCTCCCCCTCCCACTCTTTCTCTCTCTCTCAAAAAGAAATAAGACTTAAAAAAATTAAGAATTCCGTTGCTCCATCACAGGGGCCATATTTCAAAGGCTGCACGTGGCTAGTGGTGTCCTACTGGGTAATGCGGTTGAGAACATGTCTATCACCGTAGTTAGTTCTGTTGGACAGCGTTGGGGATGGGGAGCCACATGGAGCACCCCGAGCCCATGGTTTGCTTCTATGCAGTCCTGTGTAGGTCACAGGGTTCCTAAAAGCTTTCCGGGACCTGAACAAGTAGCTATACCCCGCACGTGTGCTCACCTAAGGATAGACACCACTTCACAAAGCAAGAGAAAACCAGTGATATGTAGGTAAGTCTTCACGTGATCGCTCTCCGCGCACATTCTGACTGAACCACAAAAGAGATGAAAGGTACTTCAAAGTTTCCAGCGCCCTCAGGGCTGGTAGAATGGATACCACATCTGAAGAACAGCCTAGGTCGTCGTCGTCATCGTCGTCGTCGTCGTCTCCTTCTTCTTCTTCTTCTTCTTCTTCTTCTTCTTCTTCTTCTTCTTCTTCTTCTTCTTCTTCTTCTTCTTCTTCCTCCTCCTCCTCCTCCTCCTCCTCTTCTCTTCCTCTTCCTCTTCTTCTTCCTCTTCCTCTTCTTCTTCCTCTTCTCTTCCTCCTTCTCCACCTCTTCCTCCTCCTTCTTCTGCTTCTTCTTTTTAATATATATAATTCTAAAGTCTTGTTTATATTTTCCATTGCTAATGTGGTTCCACAGTCTAAAAGCCCAAAGGCACAAGGGGATTCAGAGAAAAGCCACACTTCTGTTCTGCACTCACATCCCTTCCTAAAGATCCCCAAGGCTACCCCTGCTTTCTTTCCAATCCTTTGAGAAATGCGCAGCGCACCTAAGCACAGCAAATGATCTGCGTGAGTCTCTCTTGTTTTGTTTATTTATTTTTGAACATATGATACACTCTGTTTGGTCTTTGCTTTCTTGTTTTCCATACGTTGTCTCTCGCTCTTGGTGCTTTGACGCTTCTGTCACACTGCCTCTTGGCCAAATTCCTCTCTGGGTCCTTCTGGCCCCTCTCTTATTAGGCATTGATCTCTCCTTGCCTCACACATACTCTTGTCTTCTAACAGCCCCCCGCCCCCGCATGGTTCCGGGGTTCTCTACTCCATCCTGTGTTACTGGATTTATCTTCCTAATGCACCGTGAGGATTGCTCTTCTTCCCTGCTCTAAACCCTTCAGTAGCTCCTTTTGTCTTCCCAGCAAAGCCCAAGGTGCCCTGCCTGAAATGCATGGCCCATTGCAACCTTCCCACCCCACCCTACTGTCCACATGTGTTTGTGCCCTCCACCCCCACCCTGCCCTTTGTATTGGGCATTCTGTCGGCCTTAGCTATCTCCCCCAAATCCCCTCCCTTTCCAAATCCTGTCCTTTTTTCAAAGATCTGCTCAAAAGCCACTTCCTCCATGAAGTCCTCCTCCTTCAGATTCCAGCTAGAAATGGTCTCTCCTTCCCTGGCCCAGGCAGAGCCTTGGGTGTGTTCTTCTTTGTTCTGGAGTCATTTGTCTCTGTCTCAGCCCCCCTACCAGATGGAAGGGTTCACAGGGCAAAGACTGTGTTTGTCTCACATACTTTTTGTATCTTTCACTTAACCTAAAGCAATGTTAGTGCATCCTGTCCATATCACCTAAAGTACAATTGTTGGATGAACAGTGAGCCCGGTGTTTAAGAGGACAGTGTCTGTGCATTTCAGGGCTCTGAGAGGTTTCTATCAGCAGGGCCTTTATTCTCTATACCGAAAATATCAAATCACTCTTCTTCTGCTGAGTCACTCATGGGAAAATTGGTCATTCGGTGTAAACAGGAAATCCATTCACTATTAAGAATACTCAGGGCAGGAGTGGAGGGCTGCTTGTCTGGCTCAGTTGGTAGAGTTTGTGACTCCATCTCAGGGTTGTGAGTTTAAGTCCCACATTGGGTGTGGAGATTACTTAAAATCTTTAAAAAAAAAAAAAAAAAAGAGAAAGAGAGAGAAGATGGTTACCTGGATGACTCAGTCGGTTAAGTTTCTGACTCTTGCTTTTGGCTCAGGCCATGATCTCATGGTTTGTGAATATGAGCCCCGTGTCAGGCTCTCTTCTGCCCGTGTGGAACCTATGTCTGATTCTCTCTCTCTCTCTCTCTCTCCCTCTCTCTCTCTTAAAGTAAATAAATAAACTTAAAAAAAAAGAATACTCGGAACAAAGGTGGCATGCTAGTATGCTGCACGCGTACATAGGGAGGCACGTATACATAAACTAACAAAGAAAAGAAAAGAAAAGCCTTTTCATCAAACAAGGAGAGAGGCACATTAAAAGTATTGCAACTGATTTATTGTACTTTGTGAAATATGTTTCATTTATGCAACAGCTGGCTGAAGTTAAGGTTTAAACTATAGAATGATTTACTTGTTCGTAGCTGCATAGAGTGACTAGCTGACACTCGGGTACACGACACTGTATGTAACTCTTCTGAGAACCAAGCAAAGTTGTGCTTTCTGGCGTGGACAGCAAGTGAACAGACTCACCAGTGGCCCCTGTCAATGCCTGGGACACACAGGTCTGCGGATCCTATTGTGTATACACTTTAATGCCTTTACAAGTGTCAGCATTGAGCTGGAAGTTCAAAGGGCTGGCATTAAGGTTAATTCCACGGACCTAGCACGTTTCTTTCATCCGTCCGGCGCGTCTGCTTTAGGTAACTTTCCGCATCTGGCCTAAAAGACAAACGAGAGCTCCTGCTCCCCTGTTGATGGGGAGCCAGAGCTGGCTCTGTCTGACTTCTCACTGGGAAGGAACGAGATGTATTTGCCCAGGTTGGTGGCCACGTGCCTGCGGAAGAAGTGGCCGAGGTGCTCCCGGAACCTCTCCCCGACGAACGCGTAGATGATGGGGTTGACACAGCAGTGTGTGTAGGCAATCACCTCCGTCACCTGCATGGCCACGTCCAGCCATTTGCTCTGCTCACAACTGAACTCAAAGAAGATTGCTTGGAAAGCAGAGAGAAGAAGAACCAGGTTGAAGGGAGTCCAGAACATGAAGAAGACCACCATGATGACAAAAATGAGCCGGATGGCCTTGTACTTGGTTTTATTGGGGCATCTCAGCAGTGTCCTAATAATTCCTGAGTAGCAGATGACCATGATGAGCAGGGGCAGGGCCAGACCGAGGATGTTCATGCTCAGAGCATGGAAACGCTTCCAGCTGTCTTCTTGGCCTCTCGGGTAGAGAGGCAAGCAGATGTACTGCTCCCCTTCGTTTAGGGAGTGATGGAAGACAAACTCAGGAAGGGCTGCTACCCCTGCCAGGACCCAGGTGAAGATGCTCATGATGATACCAAAACTGACAGTCCGGGTCCGGAGAGCAAACACGGCATGGACGATGGCCAGATACCGGTCTATGGTCAGCAGGATGATGAAGAAGATCTCACCATACAAGCCCATGTAATAAAGCCCAGAGAGGAGCTTACACATGAAGGGGCCAAACACCCACTCATTCCACCTGCTGTAGTGAATCCAGAACAGCAGAGTGAACAAGAAGAGCAAGTCAGAAATGGCCAGATTGAGCAGGAAGATGTTGGTCATGATCCGGAGCCTCTTGTATTTTGTGAGGATCACGACCACCATCACATTGCCCAGCAGACCAACCACAAACACCACGGAATACAGTGGGGGCAGGAAACGGGTGCCCAGCTCCTTGACCTTGGTTTTTTCACATGGCAGAGAGAATTCATAGTCAAACAGGGTGGTCCTGACAGACTCATCCACTGTCACTACCTCAGTCCCGGCCGTCAAAGCCTCCATTGTCCCTATGATAGAAAAACAGCAACAACAATAAACCAAAGCAAAACCAAAAAAACAAAAAGCAACCCCACAATTAGGTATGATCACTCTTGGTGAGCCACACCTGTTGATTTATCCATTTACCCACAAAACCATATGTGATTAAACAGCCTGTTTAAAGGATCTTCAGTGCATATTTAAAAGTATGCCTGGGATGCTATGGGGGGAGGTGTCAGCCATGAAAGATATGAGGTTTTGAAAGTCAGCACAATTCACAATGGGAAAAGAAACAGAAATGTTGTGGATGGAGGTGAAAGAAGAGGACATTGGTTCCTGCAGGCATTTGAAGGAAGAAATACAAAACAGGATAAAGTAGGCTGGAGAGTGATAATAATAATATTATACTGATTATTATTGCTGTATCTTTTCAGGCATTTTGAATTTTAGGTTTTATAGTTTATATATGACTTTTAAAATCATCTAACCTGTTTCAAAACCAAGTGGTTACAGTCATAGTGACTGTTATTATTACAAATAACTACCCCTCTCTGTGGCTGCTTATCAATGTGCTGTTCATCAGAGATGATGGGGAAATTGAGCCTTGAAGAAATTTGGTAATTTACCCCAAATCCTCTAACAAATAAATATAAAAGTTCAGGCTACAACTTCAGGATCATTGTCCAGTTTTCTCCTCACTAGATTCAAATGCAGTGATTTTTAAGTTTAACTTTTGTGGCACCTGGGTGACTCCATTGGTTGGGGGTCCAACTTTGGGTTAGGTCATGATCTCATGGTTCACAAGTTCAAGCCCCGCATTGGACTCTTTGCCGTCAGCCCAGATCCTCTGTTTCCTATTTCCCTCTCTGCCCCTCCCCCATTCGTGCTCTGTCTCTCTCTCAAAAATAAACCTTAAAGGGGCACCTTGGTGGCTCAGTCAGTTGAGCGTCCAATTTTGGCTCAGGTCACTATCTCATGGTTTGTGGGTTCGAGCCCCACATCGGGCTCTGTGCTGACAGCTCAGAGCCTGGAGCCTGCTTCCGAATCTGTGTCTCCCCCTCTCTCTGCCCCTCCCATGCTCATGCTCTGTCTCTCTGTATCTCAATAATAAAAAAAGTTAAAAAAAATTTTTAAGAAAAAAATAAAATAAATATTTAAAAAACAGTTTAACTTTTAAAGAATTCACCATTATGGTTATTGTCAACTATTATAACAATTACAGTTATAAGCAAGAAACAGAGACTGCTTCCTTTTTCCTGATCCTGATAATGCTGAGNGAAATTCTTAGCAGACTTGATATTTTAAGGACTAGGATCCCTAAAGCCAATACCTGCTTTTCTTAAGATTGCAGACTTGACTGGAGAAGAAGGAAAAACAGACAAGGAAGGATTTCCCGTTAATCTCTGCACTGTGTCCTTGGAAGAAGTCCTACTGACTTTCTCTGAGGAAGCGACAAGTGTAAGGACGTGAAGGTAGGTCAGTGGCATTTCTCAAGGTAAATCCCAGAAGTGCCGTAATTGGAGACAATGACAAGGCACTGTCTTTGCTTCTTAATAAAATACTGGGACCCCAAAGGTCAGCCCGCGTCAGGGTCCTGGGTAGTCAAAGCGACATTGGACATGGGCAGGAGGCATTCCTGGCCGTGCCTCTCACCAGCTGTAGGAAATGAAAGCTTAACTTTGAGCCTCATTTCCTCATCCCCAAAATAAGGATCACAGTGCCACTTGAAGTTATGTTCAGGGTCAAGTAAGATAAAAAAAAAAAAAAAGCTGTAAAATTGGTAGAAGCGGAGCCAAAAGAAAGGCAATGAGAAGCTGCTCCATATAAAAATGAGAAGGAAAGGAGGGTGTCTTAGGTAGAAGTTAATCTGTTTTCAGGGCCCCATTCTAGTGCATCACACAAAGTAACACATTCAGGCTTTTAGGTGGAAAAGGCACCTGAAAAACAGCTGATTGTACGATCTTTTCAGCATTCTTACTTCTAATGGCATAATCCTCAGCTGCTGAGAAAAACAAAATACCCATTATTTTGTCTGTTACACATTTACAGTCACAGAGAGTGCGCCTCTAAACTTGAATGCCTAAAGCAAAAAAAAGAACAAAGTTTCCTGCTCCAGAGAGCAAGCATATTGTAGCATCTGCTTAGTTATTTCTATTATCTTTCCTTTTCTCCAAGGCTGATCTAGAAACCAGTGAAATTTAAAAAAAATCACTAAGGTTTGGTTCAACTTGATGGTCATGTCTTTCATCCATGAGTCGCTTTCAACATGACTGCGATCAAACTGTAGAATCTTTCGGGAGTTCTGGAGTGCAAGGCACAGGGTTGAATTCAGGTTCTCTGGAGTCAGAAGCCATGACCTTGACTACTCGTGACATGACAGAAATGTTTTCATCTGTCTGTATAATCCAGATCAAAATGAATAATTAGGTCTGAAATCATCAAGAGGTTTGAATTAGGCTTTTAAAAATGTCTTTTTGGGGGCGCCTGGGCGGCTCAGTCAGTTGAGCGTCGGACTCTTGATTTCAGCTCAGGTCACGATCCCAGGGTCCTGGGATCCAGCCCCATGTCAGGCTCAATGCTGGGCATGGAAGCTACTTAAGATTCTCTCTCTTCCTCTGTCTCTGCCCCTCCCCTGCTTGTGCTCTCTTTATCTCTCAAAATAAATACATAAACATTTTAAAGAAGGTCTTTTTTGCATTTCTGGAAGAGTAGCACAGTAACAGTAAATAGACAAACAGTGACAGTAAAGAAAAGCAAAAATACGAAAGTAAAAACCACCCCAGACTTCACTATTAGCAATGCTAATTAGTACCATGCTTGCATGGGTACAAGTTTTACCCAAAACTGCATTCATACACTACTTTAGCTGGTTCTCTAAAACTGCTCACGGGACAACTCAGCTATGCAACACAAATGAAGTTCCTTCAGTCTCCAAAACGATTTGGACCTTACCAGCTTTCCACCGAGCAGCAGGAAAAAGGATTCACAAATTGCAGTCCGGAGTGGTTTAACCTGAGCCTGACCCATTCATTTGGAGGACGGCTCTAGTTTTACTCATCCTGTTTAGGTTGCCAGCTTATTAATTTTGGTTTCTCATCTTCTCTCATTGGTCCTTTCGAAGATGGCAGTGGAGATATGGGGGAGGGGCCCACATGGGCAGAGTGGAAAGGAGGTGCCCTGGTCTCCTGCTGATCCTCGTCATGTGGCTGATGCCTACTGAGAAAGGGCCACCTGGTCCCAACCCTGAACTTCCTGCGGGCACCTGCTGTTTTGTGGCTCATGGCCTCACGATCCCTCTATTCTCAATCGTCCCTGGGCATAGTGACCTCTCCAGCCCTGGTGGGAATGGAGGACCCTCTGTGTTACCTCCCCATCATTATGCTTCTGGTACCTTCTCCTGAACCGACAGGCAGCTGGCAGACCTGCTGCCCCTTGACACCATGTCCATGCCATGGACAAACGAAGGGACGCTCAAGGGTACCAATGAAATTATTTTTCTCCCTGACCACCAGCTTAACTGTCCCGGCCACCCATGTGGGTAAGGAAGTGGCTCACAGAGAGACGTCTTCTTGGAAGGTCCCCTCCACAATTCATCAAACAGCCCTTCACGCCCTCTAACTCTGGTCAAAGCCTGGATGGGGGAGATAAGAACCCCCAAGCATGACTGCTTTCTTCTGTGACCTGGGACTCTTTTCTCACAATTCCTGGAGTCAGAAGGAGAGGAGCCCTCCCCGTAGTCCCCACAGCTAGAATTAGAGACTTTTCTTTAGAAAATATATTGAAGTTTGGAATGTCATTTAATTATTAAAAAAAAAAAAAAAAGTAGGGGCGCCTGGGAGGCTCAGTCAGTTAAGCATCTGACTTTGGCTCAGGTCATGGTCTTGCAGTTTATGAGTTTGAGCCCCTCATTGGGCTCTGAACTCATGGCGCAGAGCTTGCTTAGGAGTTTCTCTCTCTCCCTCCCTCTTCCTCTGCTTCTCCCTCACTTGCGTGTGCNAGTTTGGAATGTCATTTAATTATTAAAAAAAAAAAAAAAAGTAGGGGCGCCTGGGAGGCTCAGTCAGTTAAGCATCTGACTTTGGCTCAGGTCATGGTCTTGCAGTTTATGAGTTTGAGCCCCTCATTGGGCTCTGAACTCATGGCGCAGAGCTTGCTTAGGAGTTTCTCTCTCTCCCTCCCTCTTCCTCTGCTTCTCCCTCACTTGCGCGTGCTCTCTCTCTCTCTCTCTCTCTCACAAAATAAATAAATAAACTTTAAAAAAGTAGATGCACCTTGGTGGCTCAGTCAGTTGAGCCTCCGACTTCAGCCCAAGTCATGATCTCGCAATTTGTGAGTTCAAGCCCCACGTAGGGCTCTCTGCTGTCAGCACGAAGCCTGCTCTGGATTCTCTATTCCCCTCTCTCTCTGCCTTTCCCTCTCTTGCCCTATCTCTCAAAAACAAATAAACATTTTTAAGAATGTAAATTATGTCACTTAATCAATGCTGGTGAAGTTGGGAAGACCCTGGAACAATAATTGCATAATTGCATCAGCAATGTAACTTGGTTCAATAAGTTTTGGAAATGTTGTATGTAACCAGGAATCAACAAGATACACATGGCTTTGGGCCAGTGCTTCTACTCTGAGGAATTTACCCCGAGGGGAAAAGTCTGCCAAACCAAAACACATGGTACAGATGTTCATTGCGGCTTCATTTTCATAACAGAAAGAAACAGAGAAATGGAAACTGTTGAAAAGTTTGACACATGAAGGAGGCTTTGAACAAATTGTAGTCTGCTGATGCAATAGATTAGTATATAGTCATTAAAACTAGTTTTGGAAACCAGATGGAATCACAAACAAATGGTTGTGGGAAATGAAGAGAATATAAACTGCGCATAGTAAGACAGTGACACCGTGAAACTATATGCATATAAAGAGCAATGAGCAAATAATGAAAATAGTTGTAGAAGGGGGTGGATGGTAAATTTTTAATTTTTTTAAATGTTTTTATTTATTTCTAGGAGAGAGAGAGAGACAGCGTGAGCAGGGGAGGGTCAGAGAAAGAGGGAGACATAGACTCAGAAACAGGCTCCAGGCTCCGAGCTGGCAGTCAGCACAAAGCCCGACGCGGGGCTCGAACCCACAAACCGCGAGATCATGACCTAAGCAAAAGTCGGATGCTTAACCGACTAAGCCACCCAGACGCCCCAAATTTTTAAATTTTTTAAATGTTTATTTACTTTTGAGAGAGAGAGACAGAGCATGAACAGGGGGAGGAGCAGAGAGAGAGGGAGACACAGAATCCAAAGCAGGCTCCAGGCTCTGAGCTGCCAGCACAGAGCCCGACGCGGGGCTTGAACTCAACTCAAGATCATGACCTGAGCTGAAGTCAAATGCTTACCCGACTGAGCCTTAAGTATTTCTTAAATTTGTAAGATGTAGAATCTTTGTATATTCCCTTATCAATTAAACTGTCATTAACAGAAAGCACCTTCTTCCAGCAGGGACAGCTGGATGATTTGGCAAACACGTTTTCTCAAAGTAAGTGGGTTGAAAACATGGGCAAATTACAAGATGAAGTATTTACTTATCAGCACCTGAAACCACAAACTGAGCTCTAAGAAACGACGTGTAAGTCACACGAGGTAGAGCATTTGAATTTTGTTTTAAAGATCTTGATGTTTGGTTTTCCTCTTCGATCTTGGGAGGAGTTAACATACAACAATCAGACTGGGGGAAGGGAGATTTTTCTTAGAAATTTCTCTTTAGGGGGCGCCTGAGTGACTCAGTCAGTTGGGCAACTGACTCTTGATTTCAGATCTGGTCATGGTCTCATGGTTTGTGAGTTGGAACCCTGAGTCAGGCTCTCTGCTGTCAGCCAGGAGCCTGCTTTGGATCCTCTCTCTCTCTCTCTCTCTCTCTCTCCCCCCTCCCCCCCCATCTATCTCTATCTCTATGGTCCTCCTCTACTCTCTCTCTCTCAAAAATAAATAAACATTTTTAAAAAGTCAGTGATAATTGAGCCTTCCTTAGGTCAAGCGTTTTACATATTTTGCTTGATCTCACAACTTTGCAAGGTAGGTTTTTACATCCGCATTTTATAGATGAGCACACAGAGGCTTGGCAAAGCTCAGTCAGTTGCCTGAGGCTATTCAGTGCACGGCAGAACTGGGACTTGATCCTGTGCCCTTTTGCTCTAAAACCCATGCTATTATTACCTTGGGGTTCCATTTACTGAGGACGTCCACATCCCAGATGACACAGATGTTTGTACCTTAGCGTCTTTGCGGTCCAACATTTTATACATATAAATCCACTTTTAATTTAGTTTGATATGCGGCACGTCTATTCTCCTTCTCCGTAAAGGGGTGAATAACCACCCTCTCCTCCTCAGGCTTCAAACATCCCCTTTGTCATATATTCTTTAATATTCCTGACTCCACTTGCATATATTCCATTCCACTGATATCTTATTTTAGTGCCAGAAGCACTCTTTCACGTATGTAGATTTATTAGCTTGTTTATGTAGACTGTCTAATGATGCAACGCTCCTTAGTTATCCATTTCCAAATGTGTCTTGTCTGTTAGACAGTTTTGTCCAATTAGATAAACTTGAGGATCATTTGGCTGATTACTTTTTTAAAAAATTTTTAATGTTTATTTATATCTGAGAGAGAGAGATAGAGCACAAGCGACAGAAGGGCAGAGAGAGGGGAAGACAGAATCAGAAACACAGAGCCCGATGTGAGGCTCGAACTCACGAGCCATGAGATCATGACCTGAGCCGAAGTCAGATGCTTAACCGACTGAACTACCCAGCACCCTTTGGCCAATTACTTATAAAGATATAATTTTGAGTGGGATTATACTACATTCATATATTTAGGAAGGTCTGGTCTTGTTTTACTTATTATAGTTCTTTTACTTAGTGGTCTTGTACATTTCATATTGTTTTTATCTATCTGATTTTGTTGTTTTTCTGAGGTAACTGTGAATGGGATATTCTTTCCCTGAATGAATTTTCTGATCAATGGTTGGTATGTAGGAGAGAAAATTATTTTAAAAAATAATAATTTTTTTAAATAATTAAAATAATTATGTAAATATTATTTAAATAATAATAATCAATTAAAAAAACCTGCCCACCTTACTGATTTTTAAAATAATTTCCTTTAGGACTTTTAGGTAGATAATCATATTAGCTGTGAAACAGGGATGATATTATAACTTCCTTGTTCATAGTCCTTATTTGTTTTTCCTACCTTGCTGCTTTGGCTAGAATNGATCATGACCTAAGCGAAAGTCGGACGCTTAACCGACTAAGCCACCCAGGCGCCCCAGTGCTTCCTGATTTTAACAGGACATGCTCCCCAGCCTTTCAAAGGCTCCAAAGCACAGACTGATTAACAGGCCCTTCGTTGTCCTCTGAGATGGTCTAAAGTTGATAAAAGCTCTTAAGAATTTTAGTAAGACTCTCCAAGAACGGATGACAATCTAAAAACTAAATCACTGGACACAAGCCTGAAAAAAATAAGAACAAGAGGCTTTTTCGGAATACTTGTGGTCTTTAGGGGATAAGAAAGTTAATATTTTGGGGCACCCGGGTGGTTCAGTCAGTTAAGCGTCAGACTTGCTCAGGGTCATGATTTCATGGTTCTGTGGGTTCGAGCCCTACTTTGGGCTCTGTACTGACAGCTCAGAGCCTGGAGCCTGCTTTGGATTCTGTGTCTCCCTCTCTCTCTGCTCCTCTCCACCATGTGCTCTGTCTCTCAAAAATAAATAAACATTTTTTTAAAAATTTAAGAAAATTAACATTTTTTGGCTTATACCTGTTTGATGTTCTTCTCTAGGTGTTTCCTATGATTTATTTACCACGACAGCAATAGGAGGTAGATATTTTTATAGTTCTTATTTTACAGCTTAAAAAATATCTGAGCTCAGAGCACCTCCATAACTTATGATCACACAGAGAGCAAATGGGGACTTGACCCCAGGTGTTCCTGACTCAAAGAAACCTAGGCTCTCTATAGCCTCACCTGCCCCTCAGCATCTGCCCACTGGATGGGGACCTTTGGTGTGATGGCGGACATCTTCCTCTGTTACGGCATCACCTCCTCACTGTGGGTGTCTCCTGTACTTGGAAGTCATGACCCCCACTGTGTTAGTGCTGCAGCCTGTGGTCTGTCTGTGGCAGCCAAAGCCAGAGACACCCAAGCTAATCATTTGCAGTGCTTCTTGGACTTATCTGAAAGTTTGTTTGTTTTTTTTTAAGATTTATTTAGTTTTGAGAAAAACGAGTGCAAGCAGGGAAGGGGCAGAGAGAGAAGGGGACAGAAGATCCAAAGCAGGCTTTGCATTGGCAGCAGAGAGGCTGACATGGGGCTTGAACTCACAAGCTGTGAGATCATGACCTGAGCCCAAGTCAAGACGCTCAACCAATGAGCCACCCAGGTGCCCCTGAATGCTTTCAGAAGTAAAGGTCAACAAGCTCTTGTCAGATGGGTGAAAAAGGATACTGCTAATTTAAGATCCATTTTATAGGGGCGCCTGGGCAGCTCAGTTGGTTAAACATCTGACTCTTGATTTTGGCTCAGGTGAGATCAAACCCGCATCGGGCTCTGCACTGGCAGTGTGGAGCCTGCTGGGGATTCTCTCTCTCTCTTTCTCTCTCCCTGCCCCTCCCCCACATGCATACACGTGATCCTCTCTATCAAAATAAATAAACATTTTTTAAAGAAGATCCATTTTATAATAAAACTTCGCTGAAGTGGAAATCTGCTGTGCTTACTAATGAAGAGTGCGGATCCTAGACAGTAGGGGGAGTTTGGTTAAAACCAGGAACATCTGGTAGAAGACCGTATGCTGAATGATGTGTGTGTGTGTGTGTGTGTGTGTGTGTGTGTGTGTAAGTGCTTTGTCTCTTTCTCTCTAAAAAACAAAAAACAAAAAAAACAGAGTTCAGAGGAACAAGGAGGACACAGCAAGAGAGACAAAGAAGGCATGGACGGTGAGGTATGAGCAAAGCCAGGAGAGCTGGTATCCCGGAAACCAAGCAAAGACGGTATTCCACGGGCCGAGGAGTGAGGTGAGGATTACCTGAACTGACATGTTCAAGAGCATCTAGAACACCTACCCAGTGTGTATATTAATATACATCTAGAGGTATATATTAACTCTTCCCCCTCCCCAGTGACTGTTATTTTTCAAGTTCTCAGGCCTTTTCCAAAATGTCTAATATCTTGTCCAAGGTAGTAAAATATGACTTAAGAAGAGCAGTATCTCTTCCATTTATTTTTTTCTTTTTTTAACATTTATTTATTTTTGAGGGACAGAGAGAGACAAAGCACAAGCAGGGGAGGGACAGAGAGAAAGGAAGACACAGAATTCAAACAGGCTCTAGGCTCTGAGCTATCAGCACAGAGCCTGACGCAGGGCTCAGACTCGCGAACCGCGAGATCATGACCCGAGCTGAAGTCAGACACTTAACTGACTGAGCCATCCAGATGCCCTGTATCTCTTCCATTTAAACAGAAATGCTTCTCTTTCCACAAATCTCCACTCTGTAGTCCATTACCCAAGGCTCTATAAAACTTACAATGATTGGTATCCAATCGTGTAGTTTTAACCAGACATTTCAGCCTTCATTAAAAGCTTCAGTTATACGAAATGAGGAGTCTGAATTTCTATCAATAAGTTTGGACCTCAGCCAAAGTACATAACCTAATGGGAACCCCAGATTATATTAATCCATTTACTTACTGGCCAATGGAGAGATATCAGAGGTCAGATTATCTTTTTAAAAAAATTTTTTAAATGTTTATTTTTGAGAGAGAGACAGAGCATGCGTGTACATGAATGGCGGGGGCGGGGGGTGGTATGCAGAGACAGAGGGAGACACAGAATCCAAAGCAGGCTCCAGGCTCTGAGCTGTCAGCACAGAGCCCCAGGGCTGGAACCCACAGACTGCAAAATCATGACTTGAGCCGAAGTCAGACACTTAACTGACTGAACCACCCAGGCGCCCCTCAGATTATCTTTCACAAAGATGACAGGTAGGTGATAGAGGCAGAGACAGATGATAGATGGATAAATTCCTGGCAAATTATGGACAACCAGGAATCAGGGAGAGTTCTGCTGGGCACTTAATTCTTCCTACCTTGGAGATGCCAAGAAATGCTCACTTCCCATAATCCAAAGACAACGTCCATTAATTTAATCTAAATTTACATGAAGAAAGCTGATTTTTTTTACAAGAGTAACATTTTTATTTCAAATCACATGTTATTTATGATTGAGTAGGTAATAGACACAATCATATGGTTCAAAACCTAATACTGGGAGAAGCTCTGCAATAAAAAGTCTGATCTCACTGCATACCCCCCGCACGTCTCTTCCCCACCAAGAACTGTGAAGGGTCTAAGGTCTTACCCTACCTGCAAGCCAACAAACAAGCCTGCCACTCCCTCGTGGACACCCGCAGAAGGCACGTGCCAGTTAGGTAAAGGACAATGGATTTATTACTCGCGGTGCAGCAGACCCATGAGCTTGGTGATCGTGTGGCTTCTCCCTGTCCCCGAGCAGCACAGCGACCATGTGGAGTGGCCCCAGAGCCCACTGCACACACAGCAGGGCTGTCTCACAGGCGAGGGATCTGAGTTCGGGAACCTCCAATCATTCATCCTGGACTGACAACAAACCTGCCCAGTCTTTGCCCAGGAGGGAAACATTACTTCAATTTCACAGGACAACAATCAAAACTCTTTGTCTGCCCCGGAGAGGGACGCTCTCTTTATCTTCTGAGACTGTTTCTACAAAATGTCCTGGAGAAGGTAATCTGCAACAAACACCTCTGGGCCTCAGCTCAGAAGACACAGAGAAAATTGCCCCCAACACCCTCACTCAACCATGTGGGTAACCGCTTTCCCGAGTTTCCCGAGTTATCTTCCCAGGGCAGCCACACGTAAGTGTAAGCAAGTACGTATTTTCTAATCTTACCTTGTTGGTTGCATAAAAGCAGAACACTACATTCATCATCATGCACCTTGCATTTTCCACTTAACAATGGAAGTTTTTCTTTGTTTCCGCTGCAGAGAATCCACTGTGTGGCTGTACCAGTTTACTTAGCCAGTCTCCTATAAACAGATACGCTTTGCTCTTTCAAACAATGCTGCCGTTGATGAGCTTATGCAGAAAGTTTGTGGGGTTTTTTTTTTTAATCCCATCACATTCTAACTTTATGGTCAACTAGAATTACAGGTTAACATGTGATGGGATTTTAAAGTGGTCTGAGACCACGTCCAAAACACTGGGCTAGGTCCCAGGCAAGACACAGAATGTGAACATTGCCCAAATCAAATGTAGCAGAGAAGAAACCCTACCTGGCAAAGAAGAGTTGAAGGAGTCAGAGGTATCCATCCACCTAGGAGAGAAGACATTTTGGGTAGGAAAGAGAGCAAGATACTGGTGTGTAGATGAGAATCTGAATGTGACTCACAGTGGTGCCCTCCAGAACCCGCAGGAGGTCATTCCGAGGGGCAAATTCAAACACCACATAAGAAGGAGCCTGAGGCTGGGCTCCTGGGTGGTTCAGTTGGTTAAGCATCTGACTTTGGCTCAGGTCATGATCTCACAGTTTATGAGTTCAAGCCCTGCATTGGATTCTGTGCTGACAGCTCAGAGCCTGGAGCCTGTTTCAGATTCTGTGTCTCCCTCCCTCTCTGACCCTCCCCTGCTCTCGCTGTCTCTCTCTCTCTCAAAAATAAATAAAACACTTAAAAAAATTTTTTTAAAAGAAGAAGGTGAGGGGCACCCAGGTGGTTCAGTAGGTTAAGCGTCCAACTTTAGCTCAGGTCATGATCTCACGGTCCATGAGTTCGAGCCCTGCTTCAGGCTCTGTGCTGACAGCTCAGAGTCTGGAGGCTGCTTTGGATTCTGTGTCTCCCTCTCTCTCTGCCCCTCCTCTGCTCACACTCTGTCTCTCTCAAAAAATAAATACACATGAAAAAAAAAAAAAGAAAGAGCGAGCTTGAGTGGGATTATCCAAAATGAAATGTGAGGTGCTGAGCAAACTGTAACTCGAGGCATCCAAGCAGCAGGTGAGTGGCTGCCTGGCAGGGACATTGTGGGAAGGGATTTCCACAAGGACAAGTCTGACTACAGCAAGTGTTCTCAGTCCTGGCTGCTTATGGGAAATGTTGGGGAGCTTTTGCGATCCCAATGCCAGGCTGGACCCCTGAATAGTTCCATCAGAATCTCTGCAGGTAGGATCCAGGCAACAGTGATTCCTTTTTATTTATTTATTTATTTTTTTAGTAGGCTTCATGCTCAGTGTGGAGCCCAAGACAGGACTTGAACTCGAGGACCCTGAGATCAAGACCTGAGCTGAGATCAAGAGTCAGATGCTTAAATGACTGAGCCACCCAGATGCCCCTGGGCCACCCTGATTCTTAAAGCTCCCCTATCCTTGGATTAGGCGACATGAAATCTCTCCTAAATTTTATGAATCTGTTTTCTGTCTCTGAGTTACATACCCTCCAACCTCCTCAAACTTAGATGAGCAGAAAAATAAAGACTGCCAACACTGTGACACAGCAACCTTGAGAGCTCATTCCATTTTAGTCTGTATTAATAGATCATCTAGGAGAAAGGAAATCCATGGACCTGATTCTCCATCTACCATTCTACCCAGCTGCCCCTTCATTTATTCATTCAATTACCTATCTGACTAGCTACTCAAATTACTTTCCGCTATACAGGGAAGCCAGACCTCCCCAACTTTTCACTTTTTTTTTTTTTTTAAACAAGGAATCTGGAGTAGAAAAAATAACGATCTGGTGCAGCACTACCCAACAGAACTTTTCTGCAACGATGGAAATGTTCTGTGTCTGTGTTGTCCAATGAGGCACCACTCACCAAATGGCTTTTGAGCACTTGAAATGTGGCTGAGCGTTTCACTGTATTTAAATTTAGTGAATTTACATTGAAGTAGTCACATGTGGTAAGTTGTCACCATAGTGGACAGCGTGGAACTAGTGACGGGTCCCTGTGCCCGTATAATGCCTGATGAGTAATAGCTGCTTAATAAATGCTCCTGGACTGAATTGAATACTTTTCACTTTGCTTTTCACTGTGCAGACTACACATCTGAAGTACTACGTTCTGTCCCAGGTACTCCACATTACGGGGGTTAATGTCAATCTGGGGCACAGGACAGGCTAGGATGATAAAGATCCAGAAACATCAACTGTAGATGACAGAACTCAGAATGTTTTGTATGAAAAATTAAAGCCTTCGAATTCTCAGACTAATTTCAGTTCCTTTTTTGAGGGGGGCAGTATTTGTATGTCACTGGTCTGGACCCAAGTTTTTGAATCTTTTTTTTTTTAAGATTTTTTTTAAGTTTATTTATTTGTTTTGAGAGAGAGAGAGAGAGAGAGAATCCCAAGTAGGCTCCGCACTGTCAGCGCAGAGCCCAGTGTGGATTTGAACTCACAAACCATGAGATCATGACCTGAGCCATAACCATGAGTTAGAAGCTCAACTGACTGAGCCACCCAGGTGCCTCTCTAATCTTTTTATGAAAGGTTTAGATTAGGCAATGTTTTAGGTCCCTTTGAAATGGAAGAGTCCCTTTGAGATCGACTGATATGATAGCTTTTCCTGCGGAAGAGGGAGTAGACGCCCAGAGCACAGAGACTTGACGGCATTGGAGGAGACTATTTTCAGTCCCACAAGGGGAAGGACTTGGTGGGAACTACCAGGTTATGTGAGAACAGAAGGGGCTGCCTGGTGAGCCGGGAAGCTACCTCCCCGGAAACACACGTCTTGGCACCGTGTTTTATGGCAACACATGGACTTCCACATCTACTGATCATTATCATTAGCAAAGGCTACGCTCCATGCTGGGAGTGTGGTCAGTTCATTTTAAGCGACTTGGTTTTATCCACCTGCCAAGTGATTTTGAATATTTTCACCAACGTTCTTACCCAAAGATTAGATTACTCTTTATACTCCAATATGGGGTGTTTCAAATGTGGTTGAATTTTAATTGTATTGCAGGCCAATCTGTTATTTAGTGGAAAGAGATGATTGTGAGGAATATGTTTTCATAGGGAAGGCGTGAGTGTATAGTCAAAAGAGCACAGTTGGGGGTATGTTCTACATGACTGATTTCCTGGCTGCTGAAATTTCCACCTCCGCCTGTAAAACGGGGAAAGGACCACTGTCCCAGATCTCTATTCTAGGTGCCATGTCACATTTTTATATCATTTCTGTATTCTGATTTTTTTTAACGTTTATTCAATTTTGAGAGACAGGGAGAGACAGAGCATGAGTGGGGGAGGGGCAGAGAGAGAAGGAGACACAGAATCCAAAGCAGGCTCTGGGCTCTGAGCTGTCAGCACAGAGCCCAACACAGGGCTCAAACCCACAAACCACGAAATCGTGACCTGAGCTCACAGTTGGATGCTCAACTGACTGAGCCACCCAGGCAACCCTCTGTATTTTAAATTTTATATCCTGTACCTTGTTCCATGTGGTTAGTAATTATTTGAAAATATAATTTGTAGGGGCACCTGGGTGGCTGAGTTGGTTAAGTGTCCGACTTGAGCTCAGGTCATGATGTCGTGGTTCGCAAGTTTGAGCCCCACATCAGGATCTCTGCCATCAGCGTGGAGCCAGCTTCAGATCCTCTGTCTCCCTCTCTCTCTACCCCTCACCCACTTGTGCTGTCTCTCTCTCTTTCTCTCTCAAAAATAAATAAATATTAAACATTTTTTTAAATAAAGGAAATATAACTTGAAAAGGCTCCAACATATTGTATAGATATTCATGGCTATTTCATCATTGCCTTACTGGTGTGGGATTATGTTGTTTACACAGACATTACACTTTTATAAATACTGTAATAAACATCTTTGTGTATTTTAAAAGTATTTCCTTCAAGTAGGTTTCCCAAAGCACAATTTCTGCCTCTTTTCTAAGTCTCTTGATGCGTTTTGTCAGATTGCTTCCAGAAAGTGTGTAGCGATGTATATATTCTGGGCACTAGTCGGTGATGGTGCCCGTCTCAGCAAGGATCCGTCAACACCAAGAAGACAGAAAAAAAAATATTGGCCAATTACATGGGCAAAAGAGGTGTCATTATTGTGTAACTAATATTTATTTAATTACTGAGCATTTTTTAAAACTTTAATTGGTAGTCATTCAAATTTCCTTTTCTGTGAATTATATGGTGGTGCCCTTGACCCCTTTTATGCTGGGTACATCTGCTTTTTTTCTTGTTGAGTCATACAATTCTTCCCCCAAGAGAAATAACAGCCTGTATGGTTCAATATAATCATCACCACCTTCTGAAAAGAGCTACAAATACCCCCATCACTTCCATGTACCAAAGTCCCCATACTTCCCCCGCCTTCCCTCTAAACAGTGGCCAAACAACTGTTAACCTCCACCTCCATCGATCTAAGGCTTCCCGAAAGATTAGGAAGGATTTCTAGCCCTATCGTCTAGTGCAGGTCTAGGAAAAACAATCAGCCTTATAGATCCAGACACAAAGCCCAAATCAGTTGATTAACTGATTCATCATAATATCCTGACTTAGCGTGGATTTTCAATGAACACTTAAAATATATATGTCTATATACAACTGTAATACATAAACGTATGCACACATATATATGTAAGTTCTGTTTTCACTGACTGTTTCTTAGGAGTCAATATCAACAAACAGAATGGCTAATTTGGGACGGTCATGTCCTCAGCAGTTGAGAATTTATGAAGGCACCGAGAACACACCATGGGCCCAGCCATGGTCATGTTGACTGATGGTATAAAAGGCCAAGTTTGGATGACTGGGAGAGGCAAGCAGATCACAGTATGGGTAGGAGAAAGAGAAAGAAAATGGGAGAAAGCAAGAAGAAAATGGACGTATATCGCAGTAAACTATCCTACTTTGGCCCCATACTACCTTCTAAATCGCAATGGGACCCTCTCCTCTGCCTCTTCCATCCAAGAGCACTCATGAGAGGTACTGCTTCCACCTGCCTGGACCCCTCTCTCCATCTCCCTGTTCCTAGAAACCTGACGGTCTAGCCGGAAATCACTTCTAAGCAAACAACTTCTATTGTAATTTAGTAAGTTCTTGCCCAGATGAGAACAGAAAGAAGACAGTGGTACCTGCTACTTTAGCAAAGTCCTTTATGCATCCAGGGACAGCTTAGGTCTCGCCTCTCATGAAATGGAGATGCCATCTGATCAGAGGCATTATAAGGTAGGAAACGATACAGCTTCCTCTTTTAAATAGGCTCGCTGCTCAAGTTTTGCAAGTTTTCAGAAAGATATCAAGTTTGGTACAGTTCTTCTTTTCTATACTGAAATTACATACTGAACACTCAGTTGAGTAATCTTTGAGATGAGCATTGCTGATGGTCAGCAGCTATTTCAGGGGTTCTGCATTCTCTTGGCATTGTTCTCTCTCTCTCTCTTTTTTATTTCAGAAGGAGGAGATAATTCTTGAATAAGCATTGCTTTGACCCAGGGGGAGGCAGGGCAAGAAGTAAAATCAAGCAACAGATTGTAACTATGCGTATCGTGGTGAACATTACATTACATAATGTATGGACTTGTCGAGTCACTAGGCTGTGCGCCTGAAACCAATATAACATGTATGTCAATTATACTTCAATACCAAAGAGAGTTTTTTAATGAAATCAGAATTTTCCCATGAAGGGAAACTGAGGACTGCAGGATAGCCTAATTATCCTCCAGAGCCCTAGAGGAGACTTTGATGAGTCAAGGTGGAGCACAGGGGTAGACGTCCCAAGAAGAGCCGAGAAGTGTCTTTCAGTTGTGACCATCCTGAGAGCCCCCTGATGGAACTGGGGACGCTTAGCCCGAATGACCCTCGTACTCACCCCTGCGAGGGCAGCTCCCAGAGGCGAGAGGCCAGCCCCCTCCTCTCCTTGCTGCTGCCTCCCCAGGCCTGCACACCAGTAGCGCTGGGTAAGTACATACTGAATTGGTGAAAGCATGAAGGGAGGACCCCATTTTTGTGAGAGAAATTTTATTCGAGGATAAGAAAAACTCTCTCCACAGGTGAGAGGCCGGGATTAGAAAATCCCAGAGGCCTTGGCCAACTCTGAGGCTTCCGGATGCCTTTCTGGGGACCCTCTTTCTGCCCCAAATCTCCCATGCAAGCCCCACGGGGGACTCACTGGTCCAGACACGCCCCCAGCAGTCTCACCCTCTCCCCTCTCTGCTGGGCTGGGCCAGCAGAGTGAAGGCCCAGCTTCCCCAGGAGGCCATCCCTTTCTCCTAAGACTGGACTCCAGGGTCCAGGTGGTTAGAAGGGTGCTTGGCTTCCTCATCTGCAAGCAGAGGTGAGAACAACACCTACATCGAGAGGAGGGCCAGGCGAGGTGGCCCGTGAAACCCGTCTGCTTGTGGGAAGGGCCCAACCAGTCCCGACCACACCCGATGAAGGTGTGTTAAGGCAGTAGGTAATTGGGCCTCCCCGCCCCTCCTCTAAACTTGCGTGGCATTGATGGCCGACCTCAGTCATCTGGTGCTCAGCATCATTGGAAGAAAAATAAGCACCCTGCCCTCCCCACCTCTCCCCTTTACTCTCTGGTTTGGAGCCATTTGAGAAATTAAGGGGCTACACATGACCCTGTTTGCTAAACTGCAGAAACTATGCTAAACTATGGAGACAAAGGCCACACCAAGGGCCAGGGGCAGCTCTCTTTCCTAGGGAAAGAGGACAGAGCTGAACCAAGCCCTCCCCACAAAACTTCCCAAGTTCAAAAGTCACTGCACCTCCAGCAGCAGGGAGGATGGAAGCCGGGTGTAGACACTGAGTGTCCTTCCTGAGAAGGAGGGTGGTGAGCAGGGACGGGGCTGGGCCTTCCATCCAGTAAGTGGTCACCCACCCCTCAGTCTTCACCCCTCACTGTGGACTTAGAATTCTCCCCGAGTGATTTAAGCAACCGAAGAACTTCATTACCTTGTAGAACGAGCCAGCTGTTGGCAATGGCGGTAGCGGGAAGTCAACACGGAGAGGTCTAAAAAGGTGATGGATCTAGGGCAGAAAACAGCAGTTTTTAGCACATTGGAGGGGAATGTGGAATTTGGCAAAGGCTTGGATCTTCCAGGGAGGGACCCCCAGCAGGCTCCGTGTGCAAGCAATGAACCACGGGAGCCCTTCCTGGGTGCTCGGATCAAGGCAACGTTTTCCTATTGATTGAGAGATTAGGCTTTAGAGAGAGTTACAATGGGGGTCACTTTATGTGAGGATAAACACAACCACCTATGACTCTTTTGTTTTTAATTTTTTTAATGTTTATTTATTTTTGATACAAAGAGAGAGCATGAGCAGGGGAGGGACAGAGAGAGGGAGACACAGAATCAGAAGCAGGCTCCAGGCTCTGAGCTGTCAGCACAGAGCCCGACGCAGGGCTCAAACCCATGAACCGCGAGATCATGGCCTGAGCCGAGGTCAGACGCTCAACCGACTGAGCTACCCAGGCGCCCCACACCACCTATGATTCTTGAAGAAAACAGGACTTGGGATCCTGTGTGGGCTCCGGAAGAGCACATGTTGACTCTGGGAGATCTTGGTCAGATTCTTCACAAGTCAAGGATTCTCCTGGGTTTGTTTTGGCGTCAGGAACCTCAGGTCCTTCGGGTTGCAGCCCCTCATTGCCCATCTGTTGGTTAAATGAACTAATCCGTCCCAATGTGTTAGATGTTTCTTATGACCCAGCATCAGCTTGAGAGCTGGGCCAGGTCTGACACCTAGATCCTCCAGGGTGGCTCTCATTTGAGCAACCCAGGCACCCCTCCCAATCCTATTTTTAACGTAGGAAAAAAAAGGTGTTCTTTCAAATAGCACCTGTTAACATTGCTCAAGCCNAGTCAGCACAGAGCCCGACGCGGGGCTCGAACCCACAAACTGTGAGATCATGACCTGAGCCGAAGTCGGACACCCAACCGACTGAGCCACCCAGGTGCCCATCAAGCCCAGGATTCCTTAGAACTCTGGGAGATGCCGGTCTGAGGACTGCAGATGCAAACTGCTTTCTGGCCTCTTCTATCATTTTGACGGGATTTCTCCAAGTAGCCCGCGAGGTCAGCAGGGATGCTCACATCGTAGACGAGAAAGTGGAGAGTCAGCAAGGGACTTGGCAAAAACCACAGAGAGGGTGAAGGGCAGAGCTGGGCTCTACCGCTGAGTGTAGACTATCCGCTGAATCCTCTTTTCTCCTGCCCTATCACACCAGCTGAAGGACCCCCGTGCCTGCTGAGCCTCAGCTGCTGATGAGGACCCCCTTGTGACCAAATGTACAGGCAGAGTCCACAGAGGGTTCCCTGAGGTCCGGAGGGGCTTGCTCAGCCTTGGCTCTTCTCAGGAGCAGCAGGAGATTTGGGGTGCTTCTTCCAGGCTCCTCGAGGCGCTAAACCCACAAGAAAACCTGACCCCCAACACCAATAGCCTGTGATCTTCCAGCTTCTCAGTGTCACGTACACAAACGCAGATGTGCTTCAGGGAGAAAACAACAATAACAACAAACCACACGAAACAGAAGGCAGTTTAGGGGCATCGGCGGGAGAAACAAACACAGACCCTTCAGAAGCTCCGGGAGGGGGGATGGGGCAGAATGTTCTTGCAGGAGAGCTCAGGTTAGCCTCAGCCTTGAGCGTGTGAAAGGAAGCGATTGCAGAACAGCAGAGTGTCTGAGCTTCCTTGAGTTTCACCCGTCTTCCGGTCACCAGCTCCTGGGCACCGGGTCTCCGGGCCCAACTAGGGCACAGAGACTGAGCTCCGACCACACACCTCTGCTCACCGGCATTTTCCCAGGGGGAGTCGTGGAAGGGCTTCTGTAGCCGGCACGTCCTGCCTCTGGCTCGCCGGGGCTCCAGGGTATTTCTGGGTTCCCTCCATCATCTGCACACTGCCCTTCTGTGAGGCTCAAATGGGGCGCCTGGCGGGCTCAGTCGGTGAAACGTCAGACTTCAGCTCAGGTCATGATCTCCCGGTTATGGGTTTGAGCCCCACGTCAGGCTCTGTGCTGACAGCTCAGAGCCTGGAGCTGCTTCAGATTCTGTCTCCCTCTCTCTCTGCCCCTCCCTCACTCGTGCACTGTCTCTCTCAAAAATAAATAAACATTAAAAAAATTGAGCAAGAGAAACATGAGGTAGAAGGGATGGCAGATAACAGATCTTTAAGTTCATTTCTTCTTTCTCCAAATAGTAACCAAAAATGTTTCTCCTCTTGAGAAAAGTTTGTTCCTGTTTTATTTACAACTCAGAGTTCGGTGCTTGGGAGGCTCCAATGACCCCCAGTGGCGAGAAGGACACCCAGAGGTGTGACATCGGTGAGGATAGGCCTGGGAGTTCGTTGTCACAGAGCAAGATTAATCTGGATACGTTCGTCTGCTGTTTTTAAGTTTAGTTATTTATTTGGAGAGAGAGAGAGCGCAAGTGCAGGAGGGGCAGAGAGAGAGAGTCCTGAGCAGGTTCTGCACTGTCAGCGCAGAACCCAACACGGGGCTCGAACTCACAAACCACGAAATCATGATCTGAGCCAAAACCAAGAGCCGGAGGCTTAACCGACGGAGCCTCCCAGGAGCCCCAATTCTGGAGGCTTTTTTAACATGTCAAGCCTCTGTTGGTCTCGCACAGCGCGAATCCTGAATGAATTACAAAACGTGCCTAAGTCTCTGCTGTGGAAAAGACCAAAGAGCCAGTGCGGGGCTGGAGGGAGGGCCCGTCAGTCCCCATCACGAGGGGACAGAAAGGACTTGGACAGCGCCCAGGAGTGGCAGGGGGTGGGGGCTGCCGTGCACGGTGGGGAAGTCGCAGGAGGAGAGGAGAGTTAGAGAAATGACTGTTTAATGATCAAGACAGCTTTTCCTGAGCACTTTTCTCACCCCAGGGCCTCTGCTAAGGGCTTTCCGTGCTTCGTGCGGAACAAACCTCTCTCTGTGAGTCTGTGAGGTGAGTGCGCTTGTTTTTATCATTTCTCAGAGGAGGAACGGAGCGAGTTGTTTAAGCAATGAGCCCAAGACCATAGCACCAGAACAAGGCGGAGCTGGGCGCGGATCCCTTCCACCTGATCCTGGCCGCCCAGAGGTCTGGGTGTGGCTCCCCGCTGGGCTGGGGGGCCCCTGGTCCCTCTCCAGCCTGAGCCCCAGCAGGACACCTGTGCTTTGACGCTACATTTCCTAATTCCCTAAAACAACAACTGAGAGAAAACGTGCACATTATGCCTCCTTAGAACAGCAGAGAGTCGGGGCGGAGGGGGGACTTGGCCTGAGCTCACAGCCCTGCTGGGTCCCTCCCTGTCCTGCGGACTCACCCCCTGCCTGCTGGGTTCTCCTGAGAGAACTCCGTGAATCCTCACCTCAGAGTCTGGGAACCTGAGAGCAGAGAGAGAGTTTACGTAGATGGCAGTTGCTTTTTCCCATTGGCTTATTAAGAACCAAGTTCTGGACAATAAACTGCATCCGTTTCATGTCTACAATGTGACAGATTTCGGCACTCGTGTGTATCTGGGAAACAAAGGCCCCAGTCAGGGCATGAGACATTTCCATCACCCCCCAGAGATTCCTGCGCCCCTTTGCTGGCCTCCCTCCCGCTGCCCCAGCTCCAGACAAGCACGTCATCCCGGTTCTTCAGATCGGTTTCTTTGCCCACCGCCTGAACATTGAGCCGATACTACGTATTTCAGGGTTTCGTGTGGCACCACTTCAAGGTAGCAGCTTCTACATCAGTTAAGAAGATGCTAGCATTTTCTACTGGGGCACCTGGGTGGCTCAGTCAGCTAAGCGGTGGACTCTTGATTTTGGCTCAGGTCATGGTCTCACGGTTTGTGAGGTGGAGCCCCGCTTCAGGCTCCCCATAACAGTGCCTGGAGCCTGCTTCTGATTCCCTCCCTCCCTCCCTCTGTCTCTCTGACCCTCCCCTGCTTGCATTTGCTCTCTCTCAAAATAAATAAACTTTTAAAAAAGTTTTTTTAAAAGAAAATGCTAGCTACCAATCAACAAATTTCAAAATGCATAATGAACTTAAACATGCATTTCTGGATCATGCATAGCTAATCAGGATCACTAATTAGTGGCGGTCTGACTTCAATCATCAATTTAGGGAGCAAGGCGCCCTACATATTGTGAGTCTGATATCGCTAAAGTTGGCACCGTGATCAAAATAGATACAGCCACAGAGACCAAGAGGTAGGGCAAGGGGTATGGAAGGGTTTTGTGAGCAGGCCTGCAGATTGCTCACATCATGTTTGGCCAATTCCACGGGCTAGAACTCAGTGACACAACCACATGTAAAGGCAAGAGAGGCTCATCAGGTAGCCTGTCAGTGTGCCCAGGAGTTACTAGTGCTCTCAGGTATGCATGCAGCTCTCTGAATGGAAGAGGAAAGCCAGGAAGATGGAAAAGCAAGAGATACCGACATCCGATGTCACAGCAACAATATAACAACAAAATAACACACGATGAGAATACCTACCATCCTCATGCTCAGTGTTCATCATGCTGTATCAGGTCATCATCGTGATTGTGTAGGCGTCCAAGTTACAGGGGAGGATTAAAGCAGTGTGACATTACATGACACACCGTGGCCACACAGCCATCAAATGGCAGAGAATAGATTCTGTGCCCTGATCCTTCTTGACTCCGTCATCTTTGCAATTAGCATCGGGAAGGACAAATCAACAACAGCATGTTCCCTGCTCCCATGAGAAAGTTATTAAATATCAGCAGAAGATTTCAAAATAACACAGGGCATCAAGAATACCAAGATTCTGTTGTTGTTGTTGAAGGAGTCTAGAAGGATTGTAGACTCTAGTTGCTTCCGGCAACTTAGACCTCAGAGAAGATGCTGAAGAAGACATGCGCACCGTGGATCCAGGTGGGGTCAGCTCAGCCCCAGGAGGTAGAGAGAGTTATTTGCTACTTTGCCTCTGCCTTCTAAGGAAGATGGATCACAAAGAAGGTTCTTAATGAGATGTTGGGGGCAAGGAGGAGGACACACATTTTTTAACTTGAGAGGGGAAAATTTTCCGTAGTCAGAAATGAATCGATTGGCATGGGGAGTGGGTGTGATGTGAGGTCTGGGAACAAAGATGAGGCAGGCATCGGAGGGACTGACAAGGTCAGATGAGGCCAAAAGGGAACACACTCAGCCATGGGGCAGCCGATGAGAAAGAATTTGGGAAAAGAAGTGCAGAAGGGATTTCAGGGTGGATTGCTGTGCAGTATGGAATATACCCAACCTGTACCACGCAGGGTTTGGTTGTGAAAAAGGCTTCTCCAGGTACCTTTGGCCAGGAAGGGAATTCATATAGGATTTCAATGCCTTCACAACTAGTAAATATTTTGGAGTGCTCACGGAACTTTCACCAAGATGCAGCACATCCAGGGCTTCAAAATTATTTTTAAAAAATTAAAATGACACAGAATATGTTCCCAGACCAAAATGGAATCAACTAAAAATGAACCACAGAGAGACAACAGGAACATTTCCGAACACTTGAAAATGTAAAAACATACTTCTAAATCATCCACGGGTCAAAGAGGAAGTCTCCAAGGAAATAGAAAATACATAGAACTAGATGAAAACAAAAATGTAACGAGTCAAGGTCTGTGGGGTGCAGCTAAGGAGGGTCTAACAGGACAACACGCAGCATTAAATGCTTGAGTTAGAAGGGAATAGGCTCACATAAGTAATCTATGTTTCCAAAAAATTGTTATAAAAGTGGTAAACTTCTAGCAAGACATGATAAAGAAAGAGAGAGAGACAGAAAAAACACTAATCAATGTCAGGATTGAAACAGGGGGCATCACTACAGACTCTTCAGTCAAAAAAAAGGATACCAGGAGAAAACTAGGAACATATGCTCATAAATGCAAAATCGTACAAGAAATGGAGCCGTTTGTTGAATAGTAACAGAGAAAGTATTTGACAAAATAGTTCATCCGTTCATAATAAATATTTTCGTTGAACTATGAATATAAGCTTCCTCAAAGTGATAAAAAACTACAGGAGGCCATTGACCACATCACACTGATGAGAGTTGGGGCTTTCCTCTATGATCAGGAACAAGGCGCGATGTCCATTATTTCTTCCTTACCACTCTTTACCCAACCACAGATCTTAACCGGTGATGAGGAAGAAAAAGAAACAAAAGGCATACTAATTGGAACAGAGGAAATAAAATGTAGTACCTATTTGGGGAACACATGGTCATCTGCAGAGAAAATCCCAAGGAATCTACTAAAGAACTCAGAACTAATAACTGAGTTAGCTACGTTGCAGGGGGAGAAAATCAAACAAACAGCAATCACATTTTTATATATTAATGAACACTTGGAAACCAAAACTGAAAACACGATGCCGTTTACAATGCTCCAAAAAGCTTTTATTTATTTTTAATTTATTATTCTTTTAATGTTTATTTTTTTTTGAGAAAGAGAGACAGAGAGAAACAGCACAAGCCCGGGCAGGGCAGAGAGAGAGGGAGACACAGAATCTGAAGCAGGCTCCAGGCTCCGAGCTGTCACCACAGAGCCCAAAGCGGGGCTCGAGCCCACAAACTGCAAGACCATGACCTGAGCCAAAGTCAGCCGCTTATCAGCTGAGGCACCCAAGTGCCCCTGCTAAAGCAATTTTGAAAATGAGGAATAAAGCCAGAGAGATCACTTCATCTGATTTCAGGACATCGTCTACTGCTATCCAGGCAGTGTGGTTTTGGCAGAGGGAGAGACAGATCAATGGGACAAAATGGAAAATGTAGAACCGGTCTCTCAAAGATGCCCACCTTTTTTTGATGAAGAGGCCATGACAGCCTTTTCAACAAACGGTGCCGAAGCAAGTAGATATCCACGGGAGGGAAGAAAATAATAGCCCTCAGCCTTGCCCTCACATCTCACACAAAAATTAACTCGAATCGATCACAACCTTCATTGTAAAATGTAAAATACAAGACCCCAGAAGATGCCAAAGAAGAGATCTTTGGTCTATGGGCCAAGGTTGCGTGTTCCTAGACTTGAGGCCAAAAGCACCATGCAGAAAAAGAAAAATTGACAAAGTAGCCTTCATTAAAATATAGACCTTTCTTTCCTCTTTGAAATCCTCTATTCAGCAGATGAAAATACAAGCTATAGACTCAGAGCAAATGTTTGTAAGGACCATACCCAGCAAAATATTTGTATCTAAAATGCACAGCACTCTTAAAACTCAAAAGCAAAAAAAATCCAGAAAATGGATTCGAAAATGGGCAAAGACATGGGGTGCCTGGGGTGCTTAGTCTGTGAAGTGTCCGACTTTGGCTCAGGTCCGGATCTCACGGTTTGTGAGTTTGAGCCCCGCGTTGGTCTCTGTGCTGAAGCTGGGAGCCTGGAGCCTGCTTTGGATTCTGTGTCTCCCTCTCTCTCTCTCTGCCCCTCCCTCGCTCATGCTCTGTCTCTGTCTCTCTCTCAAAAATAAATAAATATTTTTTAAAAATTAGAAAAATAAACAAAATGAGCAAAGACATATACGGACATCTCCCTGAAGGAGACGTACTGATGGGAACTAACCGCATGAACACATCTTCAATATCATTTATTAATTGTTAGCAGAATGTAAGTGGAAACTACCATGACGTACTACCACATGCCCGTCCGAATGCCTGAAATATAAAACATGGTGACAAAACCAAATACTGGCAAGGATGGGAAGAAACTGGCCCTCGCACATTGCTGTTGTGGTTATAAAATAACACAGCTACTCTAGAAACAGCTATGGTTGTTTCTTCCAAAACTAAAACATGCCCTTACAGTACAACTCAACAGGCACATTCTGGGTGTTTTATCTTAAAATTAAGAATTTTTAAAGATTTTTAAATTGAAATGCAGCATGCATCTCATAAAATGCCTGACGTACGCTCATCTTAAGTTTTTGAATATGTATACACCCATGTGACTGTTAGTCGGGACATTGCCAGAAGTCAGAACATTCCTTGACCAGGTACTTCCCAGTCAATACCCATGGAGATATTACTATTTTGTTTCAATTTCCATGCATTAATTTTGACTGTCCTTGAACTCAGTAGAAATGGAGTAATATAGGGGCACCTGGGTGGCTTAGTCGGTTAAGCGTCCGACTTTCGCTTAGGTCATGATCTCGCGGTTCGTGGGTTTGGGCCCCGCGTCGGGCTCTGTGCTGACTACCAGCTCAGAGCCTGGAGCCTGTTTCAGTCTGTGACTCCCTCTCTCTCTGACTCTCCCCTGCTCACACTGTCTCTCTCTCTCTCTCTCCTAGAAATAAATAAAACATTAAAAAAAAAAGAAATGGAGTAATATAGTATACAGTATATAGTATACAGTAGTCCATTATTCTCTTAAGTGGTTGTGTAGGATTTCATCATATGGATATACCACAATTTACCCATCTTATTGTTGATAGGAATTTGGGATTTTCAGCTGGGGACTATTCTGAGTAAAGTTACTAGCAACACTCTAATGCATGTCTTTTGGGCTCATATGCACTTCTTTGTCTTGAGTGTGCAGCTTGCAGTAGTATTTCCAGGTCAAAAAGAAAGCATATGTTTCCCTTTACATTTTGCTTAACAGTCTCCTAAGTGGTCACACCAATTTATACTTTCTAGCGGTGCGTGAGAGTTTTTATTGGTTCACATTTTCACCAACACTTGGTATTGACTATTGTTAGGAATCTTTCTTCCTCCCTCCCTCCCTCCCTCTATACCTCCTTCCTTTCTTCCTTCTTTCCTCCCTGCCTCCCTCCCCCCTTCCTTTCTTTCTTTGTCTTTTCTTTTTCCTTCCTTTCTTCCTCCCTTCCTTCCATCCTTTCTCTTTCTTTCTTTATTCTTTCTTTCTCTCTATGTGTGTGTCTTTTTTCCTTCCTTCCTTCCTTCCTTCCTTCCTTCCTTCCTCTCTTCCTTCCTTCCTTCCTCCCTTAGCCATACTGGTGGGTATGTGCTGCTATCTCTAAACTACCTATCTAAAACTGTGGTTCTAATTTGCACTCTCAAATGATTAGTGATATTGAGTACTTTTTCATGCATGTGTTGGTTCTTGGATATCTTCTTCTATGAAGTCTTCCTACCTAAAAGAAAATTCGGTTGTCGTTTCCATATTGACTCCTGGGAGTTTTTAATCTATTCTGTATAGAAGCTCTTCATCCAAGAGAGGTATCTCGACCTGATTCTGGCTATGGGCACTCCTGCCCTTTTCTACTCAGCTCCCGGAATCTAGGTCACACCTGACATCAACTCTAGTTGCAATGATGCCCAGGCTGAAGCTTCTGGACCCTGGTGGAGAGAGCAGCCATTCTCCAATACCTCTGCCAGGACCTCAGCCTTGTGATTGTCCCTGCCCGGCCAGATTCTGGGCCAGCCATGGGCCACATGTCTCTCCCATTTGTCTCTTCTCTCCTCACCTCTTTCTCAGGAGCAGGAATATTTCGCACTCCCTGCACTAAGGAAGGGTGAAAAGGAAAAATGAGTTTCTTCAGGCAGGTGCCTGACAATGTCACTCTGAATAAAAGATGTCACACTGCACCCTCACCTATGGTCACCTCAGTCCTCAGGCGTGGACCCCCAGCACCTCTTGTTCATGCAGCTCAGAGCTGGGCGCTGTGGAAACCCGCAGAGGGCAGGGCCCGGGGCCAACAAGCTCACAATCTAGTTGGAGAGAAAAGATGTAACACAGGGTCCATGATATACTAGAGCAGCATGTGGTGGTCAGCACGTAAATACGTTCAGAATCCGAGTTTTAAAACCAGGTGTACACAGCCCGAAGTGCTCATTTGGGCTGAGCTCAGAGGGGAAGTTTTTAGGGCACCTCCTTGAGATAGTCCCTCCTTCCCCTTTTCAGCATGGAGGTGGGGGGAGCGAGTTCTTGAATAGCTTTTTTTTTTTTGCACTCCACTCACATCTGCCACTTTGAGGCTTGAGTGGAAGAAGTAGCTACATGGCCCCCGTCAGCTGACTCCTGCTGAGTGCCAGCCACGTGGGAAATCACATTTAACTCTTGCAGCGATCCAGAGAAAGAGAGATTATTATCCCCATTTTACAGGTGGGGAAACTGAAGCTGAGGCAAGTGGTAAAGAAAATTGTCCAAAATCGCACAGCGCACGGTGGGCATCTGGGGGAGCCGTAATTCGAATCCCAGTGTGATGTGCTGGGGGACTTTGGCGGGAGACGTGTGGACAATGCGGGGAGGAGGGGACCGTTCACCTGGCCACTCACAGATGTTGGAGGGTGAAGCCAGGGCCCTGGGGAGCCAGTTCTGCGAGGCAGGGCCCAGGCACGGGGCACCATGCAGACTTTCCCCCTGAGCTCTCTGCCCGCCTGGCGGTACCTTGGGGTGGGAGCCTGATGCCGCCTGGCTGGTGCAAAGGAGTAAGAGAGAGACACGCAGCCAGGCTGCCGGCCCCTCTCCCGGTAACGGCCCAGCCCGCGGAGCCGGATCCCTGCGTGCTGGAAGGCCGTCTGTCCCCGAGAAGCCTCCATCTGTCCCCTCTACCTTGCTCACCCAGGAATGCCCGGGCCACACGCCTCCCCCTGGGGCTGTGGGGAGGGGCCCGGGCTGCTTTGTTGAGGGGGAGCCGTGGTGACGGGAGCCGTGGTGGCGGGCGGTAGCCTGGCCCGTGGTCCTGCCTCCTTTGGCCTCTCCGTGCTGAAACGGGAATTCTACCGCCCAGACGGCAGGAGGACCTTCGACGGCTCTGCCACGGTCCAAGAGTGCCCTCTAAAGGACCGGGTCACAGTGAGCACGGAGGTCACGGCCCAGCCCTTCGAGCCGGAGCCATTGTCCTCTCTACTCTTGGGAGGGGACTCGGGGAGGGGCAGCCCACGACTCTGTCACTGTCCCCCGCAGGGGGCCGTACCGACAGACCTCCCTCCTTGAGTGTCCGGGAGAAGGATGGGCGGTCTTTGTCTCTTCTCCCAGGGAGAGTCCCTCCCCGGTGCTCTGTGTGACTAGGGCCACTGGAAACGGAAGCCAGGGGTAGGGAGGCCCAGCGGGCCTCAAGTTCCCCCGAGCCGGGGAGGACCCCCAACAACCTTCTGTGTAAAGACCTTTGAAGGGACTCTGGGTCCTCTTTACAGAGACATCACGAATCAGGCCTGATTGGAAGCATCAGAAACAGGATAGGATGCTCACGGTGGGAACCGCAGATGAG
>NW_027532172.1:3898189-3921143 GCF_008692635.1 Crocuta crocuta | reverse complement strand
GGGGGCAGGGGGAGGCCCTGGAGAAGGGGGAGGCCCTGGGGAAGGAGCGGGGCTGGCTGGGGGAATGGGGATGCCCTGGAGAAGGGGAAAGGGGGCTTGCTGGGGGGACAGGGAGGCAAAAGATCCCCATCAGTTCTCTGGGAGGAAAGAATGAAAAAGGCATCAACGTGTGGCATCTGCTGACTGCCCTGTGTGTGAAGGCTCTTCCGGTGGGCACGTTCCAGCCACAAGTTCATGTCGCTGAAGGTGCAGGTGGGAGGCCTGAGTCTGCTGTAGGGGTTCGGAGCGGTAACAGCTGTGTCTATCGAATAAACATTATGCGTTGAGCACCTTATGCGCATCCTTTCATTAAGGCTCACAGAGGGGGAAAGTGGGGCTCAGAGAAATAGTGAACTTGCCCTGGGTCACCAACTACTACTCGGTGGAACCGGGCGTTTGGAAGAACATAGCTGTATCTGCCTGTCCAGAAGCGTGGTTCTTGGGATTCAGTGTCGGGAATGGGCATGCTCTACTGTGCGGCTCAGACACAAACGAGCTTTTGTCTATGTGGATTATTAGTATTTACCGCGGCAGAGGGGGCACCTGGGGGGCTCAGTGGGTTAAGCGTCTGACTTCAGCTCAGGTCATGATCTCACGGTTCGTGGGTTTGAGCCCCGTGTCAGGCTCTGTGCTGACAGCTCAGAGCCCGGAGCCTGCATCAGATTCTGTGTCTCCCTCTCTCTGTCCCTCCCTCACTAGCATTCTCTATGTCTCTCTCTCTCTCCCTCTCTCTCAAAAATAAACATTAAAACAACTTTAATTAAAAAAAAATATTTACTCTAGCAGAAATCGAAATTGAGAACTTAGAACAAATTTAGTAATTCACTTAAAATAACAATAATAACACTGTTACATAATAATGTAAAATCACACTTGCAGGAACATAATTCTGTTTTCCCAGACACAAAAAAAAAAGGTCAGTGGGAAGAGTGGCTGGATCCCCAAAGCTGCTTCTGCCCCTGATCTACTGTGATTATTTTGACTGAAGTCTGTGAAGGAAAGCCAGCAGCTCACGGATACAAAGCTGGAAAAGGGAAGACATTAGGGACCCCTGGCACGGGTGTGGGAGACCCTTAAGGGTCCCGGGGCCCCATTTTGAGAACTGCGGATAACAGTTGTACTTAGTGCAAAAGCCGAGCAGTACGAAAGAACAGACGGCGAAAACTCAGGCTTTGTCTCTCCCCCAGGCACCTGTTTCCGTCACGAGAGACCAGGAATATCAGCGGCTCATCATGCTTCCTCCACAGGTACAGAACCTTCACCACCAGCGCCTCCCCGCTGGCGGCATCCAGGGCACACGGCCTTTGCTGGGTCCCTCCAGCCTGGGGGTGTTTTGTACCAACACAGAAGGTGGTGCCGAATCCCAGTCCTCACAACCCAGGGGGCGTCCTCCTAACCTGCATCTCCCGCCCCGTGTGTAAACATTTGTAAGATACATTCCTGCAAGTGGCATTAGAACGAAAGACGTGCACATTTCAATTCTGATAGACGTGGCCAAACAGCTCTCCGGGGAGGGGACCAGATTTCTACCCCGTCCAGTGACGCGGAGGCACACGACTGTTCCTCAGCCTCGCTAATACAGCATGGGGACCAGATGTGACGTCAGGCCCCAGGGCGGCCCCGCTGAGCCCCAGCGTGGGTCTGGGCAGCCGGGCGAGGGTGTTCCTTCTGTGCGACAACCAGTCACACAGACTTCTGAGCGTCTACACCCTGAGAGGCAGCTTTCAGCCAGCCCCAGCCCCTGGTCCTGTGACAGACCCCAGCTCATCTCTCTCTTCCCATCAAGTGTAAGCATCTCTGCAGGGTGCTTTTGACTCCACCCCCCTTCCTCCGAGCTTCTCTTGAACCCTACACGGATGTCCCACTAGACCGTGACCTTCTAGACCAGGGCGTCTTGCACAGTAATGTGTGAACAGATCCCTTGGGGACCCGGTGGAAACGCAGGTTTCCTTGCATGGGGCCTGTTGTGAGGTCTGGGGGACTGCATTTTTGGGTAAGCGCTCGGCCCTTGCCATGACACATTACGTAGCAAGTGTCCAGCGACTATCTTCAAACTGCAGCATAACTACGAGGCACCGGAGGGCTTGCTCAAACGCAGCTTCCTGGGTCCAGCACTTGCTCCTGGGGTTCTGATTCTGCAGGTCTGGGGTGAGGCCCTGAGAATCTTCATTCTCAACAAGCTCCCGCACGATGCCGACGCCGCCAGCCCACAGACCGTGCCTGCCGCTAGCGCTGCCTGCCTGCCTGCCTCCTCTGCGCCCTGTAACTGCCCGGTGCGTGACAGAGGCAGGGGCCACTTCATGGATGTGTGGTGAATGAGGTGGAAGGGAAGAGCCAGGGCCAGCAGGAAGCAACCCTCCGAGTCAGCTCTCAGACTAGGCGGGGGAGGTAAGAAGGGCACACGCCCAGCTGTCCGCAGCTCAGCCCTGAAGTCCGAAGGGTTGTTATAAACCTCCTCTTCATTTCTCCCTGCCTTCCGACAGTGAGTTACAACTCAGTTCTTGCTGGACGCCTGCGCGGTTCCCTCCAGCCGCGTTCAACTTCGTGGGTGCAGGGGTGGGGCTGACTATAGCTAAGAGTGGATTCTGCTGGGTGGACACCACAAGGATCAGAAGAGAGCCTGAGAGCCGAGGGTGTAGATAAGGGGGTAACAATGGTCTGTGGAGTTTGGAAGGTGAACAGCAAGGCCGTGAGGAGGCTGACGGTCCATGGAAAGTTGACAAAACCATAGCCCCACTGGGGTCAAGGACGTGCTGGTGCCGAATGGCAGGAGGGAGGGAAGGTGGAAGTGGGGTCAGAGGCTGGGGTGCTGGGGGCCAAGGTGTGAGGGGCTGTGGATGCTGTGACGGCGAAATCTGGGAGTTAGAGTCACTGGCGTGATTGGCTGAGGAACAAGGAAGACGTAGCCATGGGGGGGGAGGGTTCAAGGAAGCCCTTGCCCTGAGAGCTGGAAGAAACCTGTGCTTCGGTAGAGGGTAAAATACGGTTTCAAGGCCCCCCCTCCTGCATCCTGGGGCGCACAGCCTTCTAGAGCGTGACTCCACTGCTCCATCTAAAACAGTGTATCCTATCTCCCGACTCCTTGGCTGTGGCTGGGCTTGGTGACTTGCTTAGATGGACACAATGCCCAGAGGGGACACGAGGCGGCTTCTAAGGCCAGGCCTTAAGATGCTGTGCAGCCTTTGCTTACGCCCAAGCCCCCCGTGCAATGCAGTGTGGCCTGGCTGGAGGCTGGGAGGCTGGGGAAAACAGAGGCACCCCAGTCCACCATCAGCACTCGCTGCCGGACGTGGCCTCGCGGCAATGCCCACCCAACCGGCCATTTCACGCATCGGCGCCATTACGATATTGAGCCCCACGTTTGAGGCTGCAAAGACTGGCGCGTGTGTGGATCGTGAAACCATCAAGAATGAGTACGAGAGAATGTTAGAGACTAAGATCAGACCGGGGCTAAGATCTAGGTTTGTGGGAAAAGAGTAGTTTCTATTCTTTTTAATTTTTGTTTGGAGCTACTTTGAGTGAATTGCCTTGCTGTTTATTGTCAAAAGTCTCCAAAGTATACTATTAGGTGTGAATAAAGGGACCTCTAACCCCACCCTCATCTCCTCCCCGCCCCTGCCCCTGTCCCTGCCAGACCAAACCAAACCAAACAACGTCAAACTCTCAGAGCTCTGCATCTGCCTTTCCTGGATGACTTCTGTCTGCAGAGAGTAGAGTGGGAAGGGCTGCAGGGAGGAGGTGGCCTCTTGGATGATCCAGGAAGGATGGCTTCTCACCCATCCTGGGTCGTGTTCATGCCCAGCACCCTCATTCACACCGGGACACGACCCAGCACAAGAGGCCAGCTGGGCAGAACGAAGGGGACAGAAGGTTACCAGACCTGCTTCCTCTGGTCTGCCGGGCTGGGTTTGCAGCACGCTGTGGGGCAAGACACGGCCTGGGAGCCGCCAGGCGGGAGAGGAGAGGCGGAGATTAAGGAGGAGAAAAGACTGCCTGGGAAGAAGCAACGTAGAGGGAGAGGGGTGGTGGAGAGAGAGGCGAGAAAAGGGAATCAGACAAGGTGGGGATAAAATATGGTGGTGTGGAGGGGGTAAGGGTAGGCTACCGCCTAGGAGCCACCAGCGTCTCCCAAAGGCCCTCTCGCCCATCTGTGGGATACCTGTCAATCCATCTTTGGTGTCCCGAGAGGGGCCCAGGGTCAGAAGCAACCTCTTTTGCCCGCAGGCAGACAGCGTGGCCCGGGACTGGGTGGCAGGAGAGCTCCATGGTCATGGCACTGCCAGCCCCTTGCGGAAATTTACCTACAGGTGTAGCACTTGCACCTGAAAGGTTTACCTCGGTGACAGGCAGAGGCTCCATGCAGTCAAGGAGCCTGGCCTTGCCTCATCTCAGTTGAACAGACCATGAGGTTTCTGGGATGTCGAGATTGGGACAGGAAAGGGGAAGTGGAAACAGCTGCGTCAGCATCCGATGTCGTGGATGAGACACAGAAGGGAAGTATGGGAGATGGAAGAGGAGGGTCAGCAGGACCCATCAGGGGCTGACACTGCAGGGGGTGCTCCACTGAGGAACCAGAGGCCTAGGCAAAGTCAAGGTTAGAAGACTGTGGTGTGCATCATACTGACACTTCTATCTGTTCCCACTACATCTAGGGCCACGGCCACTGCCTAAATGCCCAGCCCTGTGCGCTGGGGGAGAAGAATCTCCTAGGGTGATATCTAGTGACAAAAGCCAGAGAGAAGCAGCCCTCAACCAGTGGCGGGCAGGCAGAGATGTGATCGACGTGTGCCTGGTTTCCTCAACCCTCTGGCCCCACAGTCAGGGTGACTCTGAGGAGCTCCCGGATGTCCCCGGGGGCCTGGGTGCCACTTACCTTCTGCAGGAGTGGCTCTATAATGCTCCCTTTCCTGGCCCCCTTTCCCCTTCCCTGCAATGTCTCCTGGGAACCCCTGCAAATATACTACTTGCATCTGCATTCTGCTGCAGGGTTTGCACCTAAAAGGGAAACCCAAACTAAGCCAGGCATTGGTAACGCTTGTCAAGTTCAGCCCCAAACCATTCATCCATGTGCATGTCTATGTCTTCATTTAACCCTCTATAAAGTAGGCATTATTAGCCTCATTTTACAGAAGAGAAAAGAGACCATCAAATGCATAAATAACACACCCAGTTACCTCTTTGTCAGCTTAGTTGTCCTTTGCCTCCCTCTTCCCCCACCTGTCTGTGGACAGGCTGCCAAAGAGGGGAGACCTGACCCCAGAAGGCTCAAACAGTGTTCCTTTGAAGGGGACACGAGGCACCTTGTCTAAAGTCGTCATTATACGGATGAAGAAACTAAGCCCTGAGGGGACAAGTGGCATTTGCAAAGCACATTCACATTCATTTCTGAAATGGTGCTTGCAGCAATTCTGTAAAGGCCACTAGAGTCCCATTTCACAGAAAAGGAGTGGAGCCCGAGGGGGACACTGGCATGGTGGCAGAGCAGGCGCTGGTGGCTATGGGGAGAGCTTGTGGGAAGCATCCTTCATCACTTTGCCTTGGGCCAGGTGCTCTGTGACACTTTCACCTCCAAGCTGTCCTGTGCATGCTGCTGCAAGCAAGAGTGCTCGGCCAGCTCATTTGATGGAGCGGGAGCCAAGACCTGTCAAGGCGTGGTTTCTGGCCCCTGTGTCAAGGGAGAGCTGGGATTTGGCCACAGCCTCAGTCGGACCATCGCATTAAACAGGAGCCCGGGATCAGAGAGGAATGACTGAAACTCAGCCTACAGACCTGTACTCACTTCATGCTGAAGGTTCCTTGAGATGAAATTGTTCCGTGGGGTTCAGTGGGGTCACCACCACCAGAGCAGAGAGGGACAGCAAACGGTCAGAGGTGGAGGACATAGGGGGCGCCAAAGAGAACCTGTGCATCTCTCAGGCTATCAGCCAGTTTATTTTAAGAAACAGGATCCAGCATTCTGGTTTAAATCCTTCCATTTGCAAGCTTTTTTTTTTTTTAAAGGCTGCTCACTGACCACAAACTTTCTNCTTTTATAAATTCTTCTCTTTGCCTCCCTTCCAAAAAGAAGCTTTCAGTTCATTTAAAGCAGACAAAGCAACACACACACACATACACACACACACAAACACAAACACACACACACACACACACACATACACACACACTGTCTCAGTCTTTGATTGCTTCACAAATTCTGGGAACACCTCACACCACCTCGCCCTGCTCAGCTCCACCCCACCCCACCCTACCCAATCCCCTTAAGGCACAGCTCCCCAGGGAGAAGCACAGCTGAGCGAGCACAGAAAATCCTTCGAGTGAGCCCAGCTTGAGGAACTGACCACTGGTGGGTGTCGTGGCCATTCATGGACACCCGGCCACATAAAAAGAAGAACTTCGTCCCCTTCTCATCATTCTGAAAGACTGTGCGCCCTGGAGTCCTAAATCATCACACAGGAAGCTGAGGGCTTCCTGTTCAATCAAGGCGTTGAGCCTCGAATTCATGAAAATTCTAAAAGCTCCAGAAACAAAGGCTTCGTGGACAAAACCCCTGGAGACCAGAGTAAGTGGCATTTGTCTCTTCTGTCTTGTTGGTCACCATGGAGGGCAGTCTTGTTTGAAGACATGCATGTAGCCAGGACCGTGGTCCTCACACCGCAGGACATTCCTCAAAGGTGAGGGATTCTTTGAGGGCCATGCAAATGTCTAATTAGCCCATCAATGCATCTGTAAGGCACTTAATTATAGAGCAATCCTGACGGTGGGTGAATTTCTGAGTCTGTGCACTCAGATATAAAATAGGGGTTTTCTTGCTAAAAAGGGAAGCCTTCTTGAGTGATTGGTTGTTGGTGACTGGTTGAGAAAATCAGCCTTTCTCAAGTCTGTTAAGAAACAAGAGCCTCCCTATTCAAGAGGAAATCACTTGCCAAATTTCCCTGTGTAAACAAAACCCAAACATGGTATGTGAAGAAATTGTAGCAAAAGGGAAATGTTAATTAAGAAAAACGTTGCAGATGCCAGGGTGATTTGATACTGGACCAGTTTCTTAAGAAGACTAGAACTAAGGAAACTCACAATCAGGACTGCTGATTTGTTTTTGGAGGAGGTAGGATTTTATCCTCCCAAAGATGGGGAGATGTCCTCTTGGGATGCATCCATTCTGTTCTACTAACAAAGAGGCAGGTCAGAATTGGTTCTGAAGATAGAGGGGCACGGGGGCTACTTGGAGGTATCTACATCAATTCTTCCTCCATAAAATCTGGAGTGCCCCAGATTTTCTGAGTTAGAAGCTGTCAGAGGTTTACATAGCTTGTCTCGAGGCTGTGCACCACTCGCTGCCGCTGACGCTCGAGTTCTCACTCTGACTAGGGGGAGAGCTCTAGGCTACTCAGACTGTGGGCAGTGAAGGGCCGGTAAATAAATGTTTAACCCCTGGCTCTCCCTGGGGAAAAAAAAGAGCCCTGACTTCTAGTATTTGTGGATTTCTATGGCGTCGATATTCCCACTGTGGTTGATTTCAAGCTACAAACCCCTGAGTGCAGCTTTCGGGAGAGATGTACGTGATTGCTTTTTACGAACCAGTATAAGCCAGCCACGGCACGCCACGGGGCTTGGGTGTCTTCTCCCCACAGACAGCCCTTTTCTCACCCGCTCCCAGGCCACGTGATCCGGGCACTGCGAGGTTCCCCGTTCCAGGGCTCCAGCTGATCACCGTGCAGTGACCTTGGGACCGACTTTGCAGCAGACTCAGGACTCGGGCTTTGCAGGGCTCGATTGCAACATGGTCCTTCTGTTTCCCTGCAGGACCCCTCTCCCCCCCCACCCCCACCCCATCTCTCTCCCGGAGTTGTGGGGTTGTTGCTTGGTGCCTGGCAAGCTGGGAAAATTGTAAATGAAGCTGGACGTGGTGTAGGGGGTAGGGTGGTGAAGGTGATTCTCTGTTCAAATGGCACGGGCAATGCTGACTCAATCTTTGCCAAAATTCCCCCAGAAACTGGGCTCCTGGGCTCGGTCTTGCAGCAGTGGCTCTCTGTGCTCCCAGGCTTCTGGTAGCTTTCACCGTAAACCTGCCAGCCCATCCAAAAGCTCTGTCTGCCAAGCCGGCCTGTCATACTGGCAGTGACAGCGGAAGTCAGAAATTGCCCACACAGGCTGGTTAGCGACTGCCGGCCTCAGTTTCCCCAGAAGGACAGCTGGGCAGGTGTAGGCAAGTCCAGAGCTGGACGAGTGAGCCACAGGGATGGATTTGACGGGAAATGACGGTGTCCCGGCCAGGATGTCCGACCCCACTCTCCCGCCCTGTCCCGTCTGCCATATTTTCCAATGGCCACTGCAGAAATGTGAATTTTGTAAGCTGGAAACCTTCACTAAGCAATTTAGAAGACTCCAGACTCCAGATTCGGGATGGGAGTTATGATGGGGGCACCAGCTCCTTTACTGATCGGTGTTTATGTCAAATCGATTCAGACTGCTGGTCACCTACTGTAAATTTCAAAGCGTGGTTCAGACAGAAGGGACTGCCACCGTCCACCCCCTGTCAAGCAGAACTCATTTTCCAAATTGACTACAGAGAGAGCTGATGGGGAGGGGGGCACTTGGGGAGCGGGATGCATCAGCCAGAATAGGATCGAAGCCTGGGACTGGACTCAGAGGGGGAAGGAGGAACCCTAATATTTACTGATGGCCCGATAAATACCAAGGTGTGGCTTTTCTTGTACATGCATCACCTTACAGCAGCCCTACGAAGTAAGGGTTACTTCCCCACAGTACAGATGGGAACCTGGGGCTCAGAGAGGTAGATTAACTTATCCAAAGTCACACAGGTGGTAGGTTACACCGGAGCCCATCCATGCTCCCTTGGGGGAGGTGTCTTCAGTAAGTGATTGGAACAGATTGGAATAGCGTGCCAAACGTCCGGGGCTAGGGGAAGTCCTACAAAGGCAGGCGATCTAGTGGCTCTTCTGTGTATTTGTTTGTTTCAAGGCAACCTTGGGTAAAAATATCTAAGAGCCTAGTTCAGCAGCACTCCAGCTACCATCTGGTCGCTGCATGACACTTCATGGCTGGAAGCTGTTGTGAGTTCTTCCCCTGCCCCCCACCCCTTCTTCTTCCCACCAGGTCACCCCACTCTTCCCAGATTGTACTTTCCTCGGAATCCTCCTCACGCCGATCACAAGCTGTCTACTGAGTCACCTGTAGACCCACCTGTGCCACATCTGGGCTGGTATGACACGAGCCAGGCTGCCCCACTCTTGTGTCCTCACTGCCCTCATCTACTAAGAGATGGGCTGGCCTTCTAGAACTTCATTACAGGTCTTGTGGGCAGGATAATTTTCACGTTGCAGGATATCCATGGCCCTGCCTGATGAACGGCTAGACAGTAGCATCCCTTAGTCTCTGGGGCAACCCCCCCCCCCGGCAAAAAAGCCCACACATTTTCATGTGCCCCCAGGGCGCTATGTCATCCCCAGCTAAGAACCTCTTAAGCCCCCGTGGCCATGAAGATCCCTCTGTAAGTTTTGGACTCTCAGCATCCTTCTGAGACCCCGCGGTGCAAAATCATGGCTCTGTGATTGGAGGCAGAAGTGCCAATGGTTTCAGGAATGTGCCTGAGAGCAACTCACGCCCGAGTTTGAACTCCACCCGCTTGTTCCCATAAATATTGTCCTTACCACTTTGAACATCTGCATCATCACCTCTAAACGGGGGGACAATAGTGGCACCTGCTTGGGGGTGAGGGGTTGTCTAGCTCTAAGTCCAATGCCAAGACCGTGGGAAGCACTGGTTAGGAGCAGTGTGGAGAGACACCCCCCCCCACCCCCATCTTCGCACTCTCTCCAGCCGCCAGGCTTCCGCATGATGCTTACCGCCAAAGGGATGGAATGAACCACTCGGGTGCTCATTAGTGTACCTCCTGCATGTCCCCCCCCACTCCCCCGTGAGGCTCCCGGCTCCGTGAGGGCAGAGACGACCCAGGTCCCCCTTACTCAGCGTCACATCCCAGGATCTGGTACACAGTAGGCACTCAGTAAAACAGCTGTCAGGTGGTGGAAGGCTTCTAATCATCACTGCATTGTCTTTGCTGCCCAGAGCCCACTGCCCTTTCACAGCAAAGGAAACAGAGACTCACGCCAGGATGACAGAAGCCAGCACGGAAATCACTGTCTCTACAGAGAGCTATGACACGACGACAGAATATGACTATGGAGACATCACCCCATGCCAGAAGGGGGCGGAGAGGGCCTTCGGGGCCCAGCTGCTGCCCCCACTGTACTCGCTGGTGTTTATCATTGGCCTGGTGGGCAACGTCTTGGTGCTCTTGGTCCTAATGCAGTACAAGAGGCTCAAAAGTATGACCAGCATCTACCTCCTCAACCTGGCCATTTCTGACCTGCTCTTCCTCTTCACGCTGCCCTTCTGGATTGACTACAAGCTGAAGGATGACTGGATTTTCAGCGACGGCACCTGTAAGTTGCTCTCGGGGCTTTATTACATAGGCTTGTACAGCGAGATCTTCTTCATCATCCTGATGACGGTGGACAGGTACCTGGCCATCGTCCATGCCGTGTTCGCCCTGAAGGTCCGCACTGTCCTCTTCGGCATCCTCAGCAGCGCTCTGGCCTGGGTCCTGGCCATCTTGGCTGCCGTCCCGGGCTTTTACTTTTCCAAGATCCAGTGGGAGTTCTTCCATACCACCTGCAGCCTTCACTTCCCTCCTGAACACCTAAAGGCCTGGAAACGGTTTCAGGCTCTGAAGCTGAACATGCTGGGGCTGGTGTTGCCCCTGTTGGTCATGATCATCTGCTACACAGAGATTATAAGGATTCTGCTCAGACGGCCAAATGAGAAGAAGGCCAAAGCTGTCCGTCTGATTTTCGTCATCATGATCGTCTTCTTTCTCTTTTGGACCCCCTACAACCTGGCCATGTTGGTCTCTGCTTTCCAAGACACCTTTTTCACCGATGAGTGCCAGCAGAGCAAACAGCTGGACTTGGCCATACAGGTGACAGAGGTGATTGCCTACACGCACTGCTGCGTCAACCCCGTCATTTACGCCTTCGTGGGGGAGAGGTTCCGCAGGTACCTGCGCCAGCTCTTCCACAGGGTCCTGGCCATGCACCTGGCTAAATGGCTCCCCTTCCTCTCCACGGAGAGGCTGGAGAGGACCAGCTCCATGTCCCCCTCCACAGCAGACCATGAGCTCTCTGCAGGGTTCTGACTCGGGGCCCTGGAGGCTGATGCAGGACACAGCCCGGGTGACCTGCCAGGCACGCTGACCCGAGCTGAGGTGGCTTGGGCCTCCTGGCCAGATTCGGACACCTGACATACCACGGAATTGCAGCCACGTAGGGGTGAGCGAGTTTAAAGGCGGTGTAGACTACATTCCCTCTGGGCCATGAGTGTTCTCCAAGAACATCTCCTTGGTAGGAAGGAGATGAATGAGCCAAATGGGACATTCCAGAAGACTGGGGCCAAGACTGGGGACTGAATCCAAACAGGATTTCAGATTTGTGAGCATTAACATTTGTAAACAGAGCCCCGTGCCCCCCAGNCTCTGGGAAACCTTGAGGAACAGAGAACTCAGGGCGGGACAACCAAAGCCCTAATGGGAAATAGGATTGGGGAACTGCTGTTGGCAGTAGGACCGAGTAAACCCTTTGTGAGAATGTTTATATTTGCAAAAACCAAGCAGTTCAGGTTGTGGGCTAGACACGGATCACATGCCTGATGCATTGACCATTTTCTTCTTTCTGGATATTTTCCGGAATCTCCCTTCCTTGGAAGTTAGGGTGACCCTGGGAGCACATTCTGATGGCTTTATCGCAGAAATTCCTATCAGGCAAAAGGAGGCAGGGTGGATTTCCCTGTCTCCCCCGCTCCTCTTCTCCCCCGCCAAGCCTTCTGGTTTGAGGGGTCAGAGTTCTGGCTGCCACCTCGGACCCATCAACAAATAATGACCTGGTGTGCAAGCTGACGGTGTCCGAGGCTGAGAGGGAAGAGAGTACCTGCCAGGGAGAGTGAGGTGGAGACTTGGTCTTGATGGAGAAGATTGAGAGGTCCCTTAACTCAAAGGAACATATTTCTTCTCTCACCAGGGGGCTCCTGGTAGTCACATTTTTCTTCCCTTTCCCCTTAGAGATGTATTTCTTTAAAAACCATTTCCCCAATAGCAAAAATAGCTTAGAGGTGCCTGAGTAGCTCAGTTGGTTAAGCATCTGACTCCAGCTCAGGCCATGATCTCACGGCTTGTGGGTTTGAACCCCACATCGGGCTCTGTGCTGACAGCTAGCTCAGAGCCTGGAGCCTGCTTCAGATTCTGTGTCTCTGTCTCTGTCTCTCTGCTCCTCCCCTACTCATGCTGTGTCTCTCAAAAGTGGTACATAAAAATAATAGCTTAAAAACACAAAGGGAAAAAGAAAACACCGAAATCACCCATAATCTCACTACTGAAAAACAACCACTGTGCATTCCTTGGTGTATTTTCTTTTAGTTTGATTTTTTTCCCTCTGTGTATTTATGATGGTGACAAAGGTGCACTTAACTGTACTCGTGTTGTTGTTGTTGTTGTTGTTTTTAAGTAGAAGTGTGCTGGGGTCACTTTCCCAGGTGAATAAATCATTGTAAAGCATTGTTTCTGGTGGCTGCACTGAACCCCACCGCAGGGATACACCCTGATTTACTCCACGCATTTCCCCATATCTGCTTGCAGGACTCAGTTCAATCCAGCAGTGACTGAGGATGTGCGTCCTTCAAAGCGAGTTCTCTGCGCTCTGGGAGGTACACAGGCACAGGGTGCTGGGAGAGCCCAGGCGGGATAGATGGGACCGCCCTAGAGCCCTTGGAGCCTGGGCAACAAAGGGGAGGAAGGCATCCAGCGATCAGAAAGTACCCTAAGGTGGGGAGGGAGGGCAGGAGCACCCAGGGGGCTCAGTCAGTTAAGTGTCCAACTTCGGCTCAGGTCATGATCTCACAGTTCATGGGTTCAAGCTCCACATCGGGCTTTGCACTGACAGCACAGAGCCCGCTTGGATTCTCTGTCTCCCTCTCTCTCTCTGCCCTTCCCCTGCTCATGCTCTCTCTATCTCAAAAACAAATAAACATTAAAAAAATAAAAATGAAAGAACGTACCCAAAGTAAATGGGTGTCCCACCATACGACACAGTGACCCCATCGGGCTGGCCACTCTCTCTTTGGACCCAAGTGATGTGCTTTTATCAAGCCGCCTTCCCATTCAATGAGGGACCTGCTATGTGTGCACGCTTCCGTGTGCAAAGAGACTGGTATCATGGAGGTCTGGGAATGTTTTGTCTGGGGAGGAGGTCACCCTGCCCTGGACTTAGGTTTCCACACAGAAAATGTGGGCAAATCCAGGCTGCGAGAGTCAAGGGAGGAGTCAGCTTCCCACTTGTAACCCTGCCGTTTCTTCACTGTGGTGTGGAGAGACGGAGCCATAACGGGATTAAGAAACAGCTGTCTATACCACTTTGGTACATGAGACTGCGTCGGAAACAATACTTGATCACAAACACATCATAATGAGAGATGTTGTCATTATAACACACTTCAATTCCATCTTTGAAATAATACTTGTTTTTTTAACTTGTCACAAAGCCAATGGTGTGCGTTGTAGAAAACTGGAAACATCTAGAAAGGTCAAAGAAGAAAACGGGAGCACGTGTACCCACCACCTCTCTTAGCACATTAATTTTGCCTCACATCTGCTTCCTGGATTGTTTTCTAGATATACACACACACGTGCAATCACACTTGACATTTTTTTCATGTAGCTGCAATACAATTGGACCATGGTAAGCACTCAGTAAATGCTGGTTGAACGGATGAATCTCTGAGCCCCCAATTTCTTTATAAAGTGAGGATAAGACTAGTGTCTACCCTCGTGGGATTCTTTGGAGGATTAAATGAAACAAAGCAAGGAAAGTGGGTTGATCTTTATTTTCTTTAAGTTTTTATTTTAGGGGTGCCGGGGTGGCTCAGTCGCTTAAGCATCTGGTTTTGGCTCAGGTCATCATGATCTCACGGTTTGTGAGTTCGAGCCCCATATCAGGCTCTGGGCTGGACAGCTCAGAGCCTGGAGCCTGCTTTGGATTCTGTGTCTCCTTCTCTCTCTGCTCTTCCCCTGCTCACTCTCCTTCTCTTTCAAAAATAAACATTAAAAAATGTTTTTCAAGTTTTTATTTTGAGTCTAGTTAGTTGACATACAGTGTAATATATTAGATTCTGGTGTACGACAGATTCAGCACTTCCAAACATCACCCAGTGCTCATCACTACAATGCACTCCTTAATCCCCATCGCCTATTTCCCCCCACCTCCCCCACGCACCTCCTCTCTGGTCACCATCAGTTTGTTCTCTGTGGTCAAGAGTCTGTTTCTTCGGTGATCTTTCTCCAAGTCTCAGATAAGAGATCTGACGCCCCCTGCCCATGCCTCTCCTAAGTTACTCAACACACCTCCAGCCCTTCCTGTCTCCACCTCTCCTCCTTGCTCTGGTCTGTGCCAGTCACGCCCCACCTCCATGTGACTCCTGTTTCTATCATTTCATCCTTCGGAAAGGTTGGCAGAATAGCACAAACAACTCCCATAGTCCTCATCCAGATCCCCCCCCCACCACACCTGCTGTTGGCATTTTACCACATTTGCTTTAATTCATCATCTCTCTCTCCCTCAACAGATAGACAGGCAGATCTGTGGATATAAACGTACTATTTTTCTCCGGGACCATTCCAGAGCAGGGCACAAATATGATGCCTCATCAGCTTTTCGTACTTCAGAATGCTTTTACTAGTGACAAGGATGCTCTCCCGCAGAATGAAAACAGGAAGCTCACCGACACAACACCATCGTGTCATCTGTAGCCTTCTTTCTGATTTTGTCCACTTTGCAAATAATGCCCTTCAGAGTCCCCGGACCTAGAATCACAGTTTACTTGGCTGTGATGGCTTGCTAACAGTTCTGCAGACCTTCCTTGTCTTCACCGACCACGGCATTTTGAAGGCTACTGTCACCTGGAAGGGGGTTCCTTATTGTGGGTTTGCTGATGCTTCCTGATGATTAGATTCGGGTTATGTAACTAGAGCAGGAATCTCACAGAAGTGAGCTGTGAGATAACCTGTTCCCCGGACACCATAGCGGGGGGTGCACGGGGCCAACCTGCCCTCACCCAGAATGTTGAACTTCATCACTTCCTTTAGAAAGTCTCCACCAGGCTTCTCTGCTGTAATGTACATGGTACTTTATTAATAAGTGTCTATTATTAGTTGGCCTTTCACCGTATAGAAAAAGCAACTTTTCTCCTCCACTTACGTATTTATTAATTTATTTATTTATATCACCATGACCTCAGGGATTCCTTTGTTATTCAATGGGATAGAATCTGATATTGCCTTTATTGTTTTGATGTACACACTGTCCCAGATCTATCCAGTGGGAACCTTCAAGCTTGATCCAATGTCTTTTTGCTTTTCTTTCCATCAGTTTCTGAGCCCTTCCTTACCTTTTGGCCCATAAGGTGTCAGCCCAAGCAACTCAACAGAGTAAAAAGACAAACTATGGAAGAGGAGAAAATATTTGTAAGCCACATATCCATAAGTGGTTCACATCCAACACGTACAAGGAACTCATACAATAGCAAAAAACCAAATAACCAATTTAAAACTAAGTGAAGAACCTGCATAGACATTTTCCCAAAGAAGATACACAAATAGCCAACATACACGTGACAAGATGCTCAACATCACTCCTCATCAGGGAAATGCAAATCAAAACCACAGTGAAATATCACCTCACACCTGTTAGAATGTCTGTTATCAAAAAGACAAGAGAACAAATTCTGGTGATAATGTGGACGATAGGGAACCCTGCACACCAGTGGTGGGAATGTCAGCTCAGCCGGTTAAGCGTCCGACTTCAGCTCAGGTCATGATCTCGCAGTTTGTGGGTTCGAGCCCCACACTGGGCTCCATGATGACAGTGCGGAGCCGGCTTGGGATTCTTGCTCTCCTTGTCTCTCAGCCCCTCCCCTCCTCTCAAAATAAACAAATAAACATTTTTAAAAAATGAAATGACCCAAAGCAGAAATCTTATTCTAAGAATTTCCCCCCAGTTTTATTGAGAAATAATCAATATATAACCACTGTACATGTTTAAGGTACACAGCATGATGGTTTGATTTACATTATTGGGAGATGATTACCACAATAGGTCCAGTTAACATCTACCTTCTCATACAAATACAATTTAAAAAAAAGAAGAAGAAAAGAGGAAAAGGTCTTTCTCCTCATGATGAGAACTCTTAGGATCTACTCTTTTAACCACATCACGTCTCTAGGACTTACTAATCCTTTAACTTTAAGATTGTACCTTTTGACCCCCTTCCTCCCATTCCCTCTCCTCCACGTTCTGTCTCTGGGAACCACAGATCTCATCTCATTGTCTGTGAGTTTGTTGTTACTGTTGTTTTTTAGATTCCACACATAGGTGAGATTTTGTCTTTCTCCGTCTGACTTTTCACTTAGCGTGATGCCTTCAAGGTCCACCCATGTTGCCACATATGGTAGGATTTCCTTGTTTTTAATGGCTGAATAATGTCCCACTGTATATATACACATCACAGTTCTTTATCCATTCATCCACCAATGGACACTTAACGTCGTTTCCGTGGTGTGACTGTTATAAATAACGCAGCTATGAACATGGAGATGCAGATATCTCTTCGAGTTATTTGCTTTCATTTCCTTTGGACATATTCTGAGGAGTAGAATTGCTGGATCAGAGGAGAGTTCTACTTTTAGTTTTCTTGAGGAAACTCCATACCGTTTTCCATAATGACTCTTCCCATTTACAATCTTAACAGTGCACAAGTGTTCTCCTTTGTCCACATCCGCACCGGCGTGTGTTACCTCTTTGTCTTTTTGATGATGATCTTTAAAACAAGTGTGAGATTGGGGCGCCTGGGTGGCTTAGTCGGTTAAGCGTCCGACTTTCGCTTGGGTCATGATCTCGCGGTTCGTGGGTTCGAGCCCCGCGTCGGGCTCTGTGCTGACTGCCAGCTCAGAGCCTGGAGCCTGTTTCGGTCTGTGACTCCCTCTCTCTCTGACCCTCCCCTGCTCACGCTGTCTCTCTCTCTCCTAGAAATAAATAAAACATTAAAAAAAAATAAAAAAAAAACAAGTGTGAGATTATATCTCATTGTGATTTTAATTTGTGTCTCCTTGATGACAAGTGAGGACAAGTGAGCATCTTTTCATACACCTGTTGGCCTTACATCCATCTTTTTTGGAGAAATATCCGTTCAGGTACTTTGCCCATTTTTTAATTGGGTTATTTGTTGTTTGTGGTTTTTGTTTGTTTTGGCTTTTTTTTGGTTGTGTTGTGTTGTGTTGTGTTGTGATTGAGTTCCATGAGTTCTTTGCCTATTTTGGATATTAACCCCTTAGACATATGGTTTGAAAACACTTTTTTCCATTCCACTGCTTGTCTTTTTGCTTTGTTGACAGTTTCTTCTGCTGTGCAGAATCTTCTTGATTTGATGTGGACTCACTTGTTCATTTTTTGTTTTGTTGCCTAGGCTAAGGTAACATACCCAACAAAAATCAATATCAAGACCCATGTCAAGGAGGTCTGTTCCTATGTTTTCTTCTAGGAGTTTCATGTTTTGGGTCTTATACTGAAGTCTTTAATCCACTTTGAGTTAATTTTTGTGAGTGGTATAAGATAGAGGTTCAGTTTCATCCTTTTATGTGTAATATCCAATAAGTTCTGGTATGTTGTTTTCATTTTTGTTTGCCTCAGGGAACTTTTGTATCTCCCCCTTGAATTTCTTCTTTGATCCATCTGATGTTCAGGAAAGTGTTGTTTAATTTCCATATGTTTGTGAATTTTGCAGTTTTCCTCTTGTTGCTGATTTCTAAGTCCATGCCATTGTGGCCTGAGAAGATACTTGTGTGATTTCAATCTTCTCGCTGAGACTTGTTTTGTGGCCTAACATATGGTCTGTCCTGGAGAATGTTTCATGTACACAAGAGGATTGTGTATTCTGCTGTTGTTAAATGGGATTTTCAGTACATGTCTGTTAGGTCTATTTGGTCTACAGTGTTGTTCAAATCTGCTGTTTCCTTCTTGAGTCTCTGTCTGGATGATCTATCCCCTGTTCAGAGTGAGATAGTAAAGTCCTCAACCATTATTGTATTACTGTTTATGTCTCCTAGAGTTCTGTTTCTTCTCCATTTAAAAAATGTACATAGTTAGGTGCTCTGATGTTGGGCACATAAATAGGTACAACTGTTTTATTTGATTGATGTATTGACCACTTTGTCATTATATAATGACCTTCTTGTCTCTTTTCACCATTTTTGGTTGTAGGTCTATTTCATGTGATAGAAGTACAGCTACTCCTGCATTTTGTTTTGGTTGCTATTTGTTTGAAATGTCTTTTTCTATCCCTTTACTCTCACCTTATGAAGGTCTTTATGGCTAAAATGAGTTTCTTGCAGGCAGCATATTATTGGATCTGATTTTTTAAAGATTTTTTTAATGTTTATTATTTTTCAGAGAGACAGAGAGCATGAGTGTTGGAGGGGCGGAGAGAGAGGGAGACGCAGAATCAGAAGCAGGCTCAACTGTCAGCACAGAGCCTGATATGGGGCTCAAACTCATGGTCTGCGAGATCATGACCTGAGGCAAAGTCAGATGCCTAACTGACTAAATCACCCAGGTGCTCCTTGTTGGATCTTATTTTTTATACATTCAGCCATTCCATGTCTTTTAATTGGAGAATTTAATCCACTTACATTTAAAGTAGTTAATGACAAGTAAAGACTTGCTATTGATGCTTTGTTTCCTCGTTTTTAATTTTTTATTTATTTATTTAAAGTTTATTTATTTATTTTGAGAGAGAGAGCGAGCACATATTGGGGAAGGGCAGAGAAAGAGGGAAAGAGAGAATCCCAAAGAGGCTCTGACCTGTCCGTGCAGAGCCCAATGTGGAGCTCGAACTCACAAACCGTGAGATCATGACTTGAGCAGCAAACAAGATTCGGCCACTTAACCCAGTGAGCCACCAGGTGCCCCTCCTGGTTGTTTTTTAGATCCATTGTTCCTTGTTTCTTATCCTGCTGTCTTGTTTTGTGTTTTGATGTCCTTGGACATTAGTATCTTTGCTTTCTTTATCGTGTTAGTTTTTGTAAATACTTTGGCATTTCCCTTGTGGTTACCATAAGGCTTACCTATAACATCTTAAACTAACAACACCCCATTTTAAACTGTTAACAACTTAACTTCAATAGAATTCAAAAATGTTACACTTTTACCTCTCCTCCCCCTCATATTATAGCTTATTGCTGTTACAATATGCATGCTTTTATATTGTGTAACTAATAGCAAATTATTGTCATTATAGTTTTTTTCTGCACTTTTAAAAAATCTTAGAGTTGTAGATGAGTCATGCACCATTATTACTATATTGCAGAATTTAACTATGACTATTTCTTCACTATCACCATGAGATTTACGTTAGTTTTTTCTGTTTTTATGATGTGAATCAGCATTTTTCCCCCCACTGAAAGAACTTCCTTTAGCATTTCTTGTAAGGTAAGTCTGCTGATCAGGTTTTTAATGTGCCTCATTTTCTTTTCTTCCTCATTTTAAAAAAACTGTGGTAAAATATACATAAAATTTGCCATCTTAACCATTTTTAAGTATACAGTTCAGTACATTACAAATGCATTCATAATGCTGTGTAACAAATCACTACCGTCCATCTCCAGAACTCTTCTCATCTTCTAACACTGAAACTCCATACAACAATTTCCTTATTCCTCCCTCATATATGTGGATTCATGCAGAATTTTGTCTTTTTGTGACTGGCTATTTCACTCAGCATAATGTCCTCATGGCTCATCCATGTTATAGCCTGGGTCAGAATTTCCCTCCTTTTTAAGGCTGAATAATATTCCATTGTATGATGGACTGTTTTTGTTTACCCATTCACTTGTTAACAGACACTTGAGTTGCTTTCATGCTTTAGCTTTTGTGAATAACATTGCTATGAACATGAATGCCAACTATCTCTTAGAGACCCCATTTTCAATTCTTTTGGCTGAAATGGAAATGTTGATAATTCTAATTTCTTCTTATGTGTCAAGAATCTGTGTTATCGTTTTTATGTACAATTTTTAATTTAGGTTAATGATATCTGTCTCTCATTTTTCAACGTAGCATGTGGTTCACTAGCTCATCTAGGTTGCTATGTAGAATATCCAATGCACTTCTTTCACCTGCTTCACAGTGCTCCATAGAATGTACCTTGCATGTTTTACCAATCTGTATACCCTCCTAGGGATGGGTGCCAAGACTGCTTCCAACCCAGTGCTCTCATTAATAAAGCATCAGTAGTCTCCTACAGACTTGGATTTGAAATACTGGATCGCAAGAAGACATACATGAGTTTGGTCTACATTGCTTCTCACTGTGTTTGAAGGTTCCTCTCCCAACGTCCTTCCCAACACTGTATTTATACTGCTTTCTAATCTCTGCTAATCAAACAAGTAAAGGAACACTCATAGTTGTTTCATTTTACATTTCTCCAATTATCGATGAGTTAGAATATCTCTTTACATGCTTGTGTGGCTTTTTAATTTCTTCTGTAAATTGTTTTCATCTTTGATCGTTTTTTTCAGTTGGGTTTGCTGTCATTCCTTGGTGATTTGCAAAAGTCTTTTTTATATTCTGGATTTTCATTTCTCTTTTTTTAATGTTTTATTTATTTATTTATTTGTTTGTTTTTATTTTTTTTTTTTTGAGAGAGAGACAGAGCATGAGTGGAGGAGGGGCAGAGAGAGAGAGAAAGAAGGAAACACAGAATCTGAAACAGGCTCCAGGTTCTGAGCTATCAGCACAGATCATGACCTGAGCTGAAGCCAAACACTTAACTCACTGAGCCACCCAGGCACCACTGGATTTTCATTTCTTAAAAAGCTCAAATGTCCATCAACTGATGAATGGATAAAGAAGATGTGGTTTACATATACAACGGAATACTACTTGGCAATGAGAAAAAATGAAATCCTGCCATTTGCAACAACGTGGATGGAACTGGAGGCTATTATGCTAAGTGAAATAAGTCAGTCAGAGAAAGACTGATATCATATGTTTTCAATCATATGTGGAACTTGAGAAACTTAACAGAAGACCATGGGGGAAGAGAAGGGGAAAAAATAGTTACAGAGAGGGAGGGAGGCAAACAATGAGAAACTCTTATTTTTAAAACATTTTTTTAGTGTCTTTATTTCTGAGAGAGAGAGAGAGAGAGCGTGAGCAGAGGAGGGTCAGAGAGAAAGGGAGACACAGAATGTGAAGCAGGCTCCAGGCTCTGAGCTGTCAGCACAGAGCCTGATGCGGGGCTCAAACCCATGAACTGTGAGATCATGACCTGAGCCGAAGTCGGACACTCAACCGACTGAGCCACCCAGGCGCCGCAGAAACTCTTAAATACAGAGAACAAACTGAGGGTTGATGGAGGGGGTGGGAGAGAGGGGGACATGGGTGATGGACATTGAGGAGGGCACCTGTTGGGATGAGCACTGGGTGTTGTATGTAAGCGATGAACCACGGGAATCTACCCCCAAAACCAAGAGCGCACTGCACACACTGTCTGTTAGCCAATTGACAATAAATTATATTTTAAAAATGCTTTAGGCATTGCAAGTGACTTCTATCATTGCCTCAGCTGCATAGTACTTTATGTACAGCATCCTCTGTTGAATAGGAATCCTTAATCTTGATGGAATGAAATCTATGAAATATTTTCTGTTGGCTTATGTCATTTAAATGTAGTTTAAGAACTTCTTACCTCCCCTTAAGTACTAATATGTTTCCATTTTGTCCCATATATTTTTTTCCTTTGAGCGTAATATATTCCGTTTCTTATTTAGGTCTTTAATCAGGTGTGTGAAGATGGCACGTTGATTAATGGCTCAGAGACTCCACCTGTGTACCGGAGACCATAGTATCTAGCTAACTGTGCAGTGACGACAACTAAATGAGCTAATGCATTTGAAGTGCTTAGAAGCGTACCTGGCACATATGATTAAAATACATGTATTTGTTTAAGTGTAATATTTAGTACATTATTTTACATGTGACATTGTAGTAAAAAATTAAAAAGGCGATTCTAGTAACTAAAGCTGGAGAAACACGATAAAGAAAGCAAAGATACTAATACCCAAGGACATCAAGACAGCAGGATAAGAAACAAGGAACAATGGCTCTAAAAAACAACCGGGAGGGGCACCTGGTGGCTCAGTAGGTTAAGTGGACGAATCTTGGTTGCTGCTCAAGTCATGATCTCACAGCTTGTGAGTTTGAGCTCACAAGGTGAACAGACGCCCTGATGTTGGCTGAATTCTACGCTCCCTTCGCTGTCATACTCATTTCTTCCTCTCAGTCAGGCACTCCGAACTCAGTGCAATAAGGACCACCTTCTACCATGCAATTTGCTGGATAAAATTTTGAAGAAAGAAGAGTGATTTTGAAGTCCATAGCTGTCACTCTGTTCAGACATAGTTCGGTGCAATCAGATCTCTGTGTTGTGCAAGAATGTGGACAGAGTAGGGTTTTCCTGCTCTGAGGTTGTCCCATATTTATTCTGGTCCTTCATTTCCCATTCCTGCGTTATGCAGCAGGAGCTCAAGAACGGTGTAAAGACTGATACCTGGATGGCAGCAGAAACAAGGATCGTGTCTACGGAGAGCAGATAGGGCTCTCATTCTGCGTCCATCCCCAGGCACTGGGCCTCCTGGAAGCAGGAAGGGGTTATTCAGGTCACCCCAGTCCCCCCTGCCCCCGCCCTGCCCCATGGGAGAGAGCCTTTGCTTAATTAGAGTTTCCCTCCAGCTTTATCC
>NW_027532172.1:3891280-3898059 GCF_008692635.1 Crocuta crocuta | reverse complement strand
TGGGTGGGCTTGCTTGCCTTGGGCCAGGACTTTGGGATCACTTAAAGCACAGAGGCCCTGGAAGCCTGGAGCTATGAGATGTTCTGAAGGCATCAGTAGAAGTTTTAGACACAACTAAATTATAGAAACCCTATAAGTCTCTTCTGCTACCTGGCCTTGTAGAGAAACAAGGGGGGGAGAGTCCTTGGGACAGGGCACTGAAAGGGGGAAAGTAGCGCTGCTAGGAAATTTCATTTATCCATTTATGTGTTTATTCATCCATCCAAATACAACTACCCACTCACGCATTCATCCATCCCTTCATTCGGGACAAGCTCCTTCTTCCAGTGAACCACTGGGAGAAGCACCTGCCACGCCCAAGGGCACTGGAGCCTTCCATGGGCCAGGATGGGGCAGGAGCGACGTAAGGCGGTCAGTTCAATGGGAGGAAATTGGCCAATGGATTGGTTTTGACCACAGGCTTGGAAGGCCAGCACCAAATTCCTTCGTAGAATTTGTCCAACCTCCGGAGTATTTTGTCTTGGCCCTTAATTTAACAAATCTACAATCTGGAGAAACTAGGTGAGACATTCTAAGCAAATTTCAAAAAAGAAAAGTATTCTATTGAGGGAGAAGTGTGCCTGCTTGTATATCAACACACATTACAAAGAGAGCAGTACAAAGATGTTACACAAAATGACAACAACACTAATACCACAAACCCACTAAAACTAAAAATTAAGACAAAGTTGCCAAGGTCAACATCCGTAATACATAAGGCAATTTACGAATTGATATGAAAACCACTGGGATTTTCCTATCACACAACTATTCTGTACACCCAGCTGTTTTCTAAAATGAGCAGAGATATAAATAGATCAGTCACAGGAGAAATGCAACAGCTATTAAAATACTAATCACAAGAGTAAAAAGAGAAACACTAATGGAAATGAGGTACTTCTTGATAAGAGAGTTTAATTCTGTTAATGAAATTACCCAGTGTGAGTAAGGACTTGGCCAACAATGTGTAACAACTATCTATGAAAGAGGGTCTGCCCCAGAGTGAATCCCTCCTTTTATCTGCTCTTTCAAGATTTCCTGGGAAGGAAGGTTTGGTGCATTTTCTGTGAAATGGTGCCACACTCTTGTGATTTCCCCGTTTCTCTGATGCCCCAGGCACATTTCAGGAAGCTGTCACATTGTAGCATTCACAGTTGACCTTCCCCCTGGGGCTTGTCAACACAGCTAGGCCACCCTGCAGCATTTGCTTAATTCAATACTTGGTTCCTAAGAGGGGAGAACAGAAAGGAGAAGTCACTCCCAGCATTTACATTTTGAATATGCGTCTTTGTAAAACTGCAGAAGTTCAAGCAGCTATGTACTTCTGTTTTGTCAAAACTCAATCTGCTGTATCGTCACCAGGAAGCAAGGCTGAGAAAGGAAATAGAATGGGCATCAAGAAATGTGACCGCAGAAAGGCTGCAAGGATGTTGTCCTAAGCTGTGCTCATGTTGAGGGAGAACCAGAAAGCCCCTGGAGGGCCAGCATTCATGTATTGCAGTGGATAAAATAGACTGCTTCTTCCTGCTTTGAGGAAGCGCCTTTTATATACTGAGGATCAACAAGAGCAAAAGCCACAACAACAAAATGACCAGAATAATAGGCTATAGCCAGCCTGTAACAGTTCACAAAAACCAATTGCGTGATCTCTTCCCAGTTCCGTGATAAGTTAGTACCTTGACGTAGGAGGTGGTTGGAGTATTTACACCAGGGAAATTGGCAAATGCTGCGAATCAGGGCTTGTTCTGAAAGACAGTTGTTAAACACTTACCAGGATCTCAGTGTTGACACTATGTTTGTGAAATGGAATATTAAGCTGATATCAATATTAACATTGTAGAAAAAAAGTGTTTCATAATAAAACAGCATGTGCATGCGAAAGAAAGAAAGAAAGAAAGAAAGAAAGAAAGAACTTAGACCCCCATCTCACACCACGCAAAGATTAATTCAAATAAATCATAGACTTAGGTGTAAGACTAAAACAATAAACTTGTAGAAGAAAACACAGAGGGAAATCTAATTTAGACTTTGGGCTAGGCCAAGAAAACAAACCCATTTACAATAGCATCAAACAAGGATGAAATAACTAGGAATAAATTTAACCAAGGAGGTGAAAGATCTGTACATTGAAAATTACAAGAAATTGAAGACAAATAAATGGAAAGATACCCTGTGTTCATGGGTCAGAAAAATTTAATATTGTAAAAAAAAAATGTTCATTCCACCCACAGTCATCTGGAGATCGAGCCAATCAATCCCTATCAAAGTCCCAATGGCATTGTTCACAGAAGTAGAAAAAAAGTTTCTTTTTAATTTATGTGAAACCATAAAAATCCCTGAATAACCAATGCAATCCTGAGAAAGCAGAATAAAGCTGGAGGCATCACAATTCCTGATTTCAAGCTTTATTACAGAGCTAGTGATCAGAACAGTATGGTATTGTCACAAAGACACACAGAACAACAGAACAGAATCCAGAAATGAACCCATACATACACGATCAACTAATATTTGACAAAGAGTTAAGACTAGCCCGTGCTCAATACTTTAGTAAGTAGAGCTGGGAAAATTGGATATTCACATGCAAAAGAGGGAAACCGGGCCCCTACCTTACACCACTCACAAAAACCAACTTGAAATGGATTAAAGACTTAAACATAAGACCCAAGGCTGTAAAACTACTAGAAGAAAACACAGGGAAAATCTCCCTAACATTGGTGTTGGCAATAATGTTTTGGATGACAGAAAAGCACAAGCAACAAGGCAGAAATCAACAAGGAACTACATCAAATTCAATGGGTTCTGCCCAGCAAAAGAAATAGTCAACAAAATGAAAAGTCATCCCGCTGAATGGGAGAAAATATTTGCAAGTCATCTCACCGAAAAGGGGTTAATTTCCGAAATATACAAGGAAGCCTGATGACTCAAAAGCAACCAGAATATTCAGAGGCTGGAGATGTTTGCTCAGCACTGCTGTGGAGCAGCCTTCAGTCAACAAGTGTGGGGCCCTTTGTTTCCTCCTCTACCTTGCTGTCTTCGTTCCTGAGACAAAGGCATCCCATCTGTGCCGGTACAAGGACGGCTCTGCCGAAGAGCCTGAGCGGGCGGTCCTGGTGTCCCCTTCCTCCCTTGACTGATGTGGATTTACCCACATCAGCTTTCATGCCTCTGCCTCCCCTTCTCCCTGAGTTGATCTTTCTGCAAAAGATCTTAGAGCTGCAGAAGCTTCTCTTCACCTTTGCTCTATAGGACCTGAACAAACACACAGACTCTTGTCCAAAGAATATTACAGATCAGAACCCAAGGACACAGCAGGCAAAATCACCATTGTGGGTGGTGAGCCGATAAACGAAATGTGGTACGTCCATCCAGCTCTATTAGTCAGCAATAAAAAAATGAAGCACCGGGGTGCCTGAGTGGCTCAGTGGGTTAAGCGCTGGACTTCGGCTCGGGTCATGATCTCACGGTTTGTGAGTTCGAGTCCCACATCAGGTCTCTGTTATCAGCACAGAGCCTGCTTTGGATCCTCTGTCTTCCTCTCTCTCTGCGCCTCCCCACCCCCACTTCTTTTTTTCAAAAATAAACATTTTAAAAAACATAAAGAAAAAATGAAGTACTGGTGTACAAAACCTTGAAACGTGCTAAGTGAAAGAAGCCAATCACAAAAAACCACTTAGCCTATGACTCCATTCATGTTAAGTGTCTGGAAAAGGCCAATCTATGGGGACAGAAAATAGGACCAGGGGTTGCCTCAGGCTAGGGCAGCAGTAGAGGGTTGTTGGTGATGGGAGGAGGAGGGATCATCACAGGCATAGGGCTTCTCCTTGGGACATTGATGAGCATGTTCCAAAATTGATTGTAGAAATGGTGGCACAATTTTGAGTATACTAAAAACCACTGAGTTTTATACTTTATTTGGGCGAATTACATGGCATGTGAATCATAATATATCAGTAAAGCTGTTATATCAGTAAAGGAAGGAAGGAAGAAAGGAAGGAAGGGAAGGAGGCAGGAAGGAAGGAAAGAAGGAAGGAAGGAAGGGAGAGAAGGAAGAAGGGAAGGAGGGAAGAAGGCGGGAAATAGGGCACCAGTGGGCAGGGTTTGACATATAAAGAACATGGCAGTGTGTGGCATACAGTGACCCATATGCCACATTAGCAGATGCAAAGACCTGGAAGTGAGGGCGCTTGGCTCATTTCAGGAACTAGATGGCCCATATAGGCAAGAACGCAAGGTGGAGTGGAGGGAGCCAGGAGAGAGAAGTGGTTGGGTGGGGAGGTGGGTCCAGCGGGAATCTGACCACCAGAAGCCTTGGAGACCAACCAAAGGTTAAGGTCTTACCCAACAGCAAAGGAGTCTCAAGCTTAGGAGTGCCTTGACCAGATTTGCGATTTGCATTTTAGAAAGATCATTTTGGCCATAGAAAGGATTAGGAGAGGGTCAGACAGGAGGCGGGGGCTCCTTATCAGTAAGTAGCTGTGGTTCTCAAGCGATGAGTGCTGGTCGTCAGACACGGGACAGCGGCACTGAGGACAGAGCCAGGTGGATTGGGATTCAGGAAGAAGGATCGGCCACACTGTGCTGTTGATATGGGTGTGAGGGGCAGGGACTCCGGCTGTCTGTCTCTAGCAGAGGCTGTTACCAGTTGCTGAGTCTGTGAACCCAGCTCGGGCGGGGTGGGGGAGGGGAGTGTTAATGATGAATTGGGTTCTGGGTGGACACGTTTCCAGCGGCAGCAAGGTGCTTGGGGGTATCAGGAGACAGGCACCCCCAGAAGGTCTTCTGAATGTCAGCATTTAGTAAGCAAGAGATCTCAGACAAAACCTGGCCTTCTGGCTTCTCTGGAAAACCAGAACCTCTAGCAGCCACGCTGGGCTTGCCTTCACTCTTTCCCAGGGCGGCAGCTGCAGTCTGCACAGACGTGTGACCCTCGGCTTGGGTTTCTGTGACCCTTGGAGCTAAGAACTCCTTTACATTCTTACAGGGTTGTTAAAACAAAGAAGAATGAGTGACAGAGATGACATGTGGCCGCGAAGCCTACAGCACTTGTGGCCTCTGGCCCGTTAGGAAAATGTCTGCCGACCCTGCCCTTGGCAATCAGCTGCTCGTGCTGAGTTGCGCCCCCCGCCCTTTCCGAGGCTCTCCCGCCCCCTGGTTGCCCCAGTCCCCACCCCTCCCTTTCACCCTCACTCGTGTGCGGTTTCTCCCTGGCCCCCCGCGGGACCCTGCCTCAGGAAGTGTGACAAAGGAGAATAGGGGCAGAAGCCAAGGCAAACAACCTTCCAGAAAGAGGCAGGGGAAGCCTGCGGGGAGCGAGGGACGCTAGGAGGCGAGAAGAGAGGTGAGAGGACGGCATTCCAGGAAACAGGTGGTGGACGGGCGTCTGGCCGGCTCAGCAGCTGGGCCGGGGGACGCTTGCCGTGGGGGCCGTGAGGCTCCGTGGAACGGGGAATGACCTGGAACACAAGCGTCGGATTGGAGCCGGTTGGGGGACAGGCGGCTTGAAGCTTAGCTGTGAAGACAGGGGGCGAGATGACGCAGCAGCTGGAGGGATCCAGGGAAAGACTTCATCGATTGGGAACGGAAGAGGTGGAAAGCTGGGGCAAAGCTGATGGCTTGCTGTCTGGGGAGGGGACTGGGAGGGACAGGACTCCCCCTCACGTGCGTCCGGTGAGGACGGGGCTGGGAGGGGTGTGCGTGCAGGAAAAGTTCAAGGATTTCTAGCAAAAGTGAAGAGTGTTTCGCCCTGATGGCTTCTATTTTCTTGGCGAAATAAAGGAGGGGGCCGCCTGCTGAGGAGGGCAGGGGGACAGCTGGGAGAATTCTAGAGCGAGGTTTGAAACCCGTGTGGCGCAGTGGGGAAACTCAGAAGTGCTGCTGGGTGGCTCTGAGAAGGCCACCAAGCCTGGCGGCTGGGGCTCGTGGGGGCTCCTGCTCTTCCTGGCTTCGCCGTGTTCCCGAGCCCAGGTAGCAGGTGGGCATGCCAGCCCTGAGCCTGTGAGTCCGGAAGGTGNACTGTTTAACTGGCCGGGAGTCAGACTACTTGGCAAACACGACACATCTGAATCCAACTGGAATTTTCGGCCGAGCAGGGAAGATACGTTCTTTTTGTGAAATGTGCTATGTTTACAATTTAAAACCCAGAAGAGGGGTGCTGGCGGCTCCGTCGCTTAGGCATCCGATTCTCGGTTTCATTCGGCTCAGGTCACGAGCTCACGGTTCATGGGTTCAAGCCCCGTGTAGGGCTCTGCGCTGAGAGCACGGAGCCTCCTTGGGATTCTCTGTGTCTCGCACTCTCTCTCTGCTCCTCCCCTGCTCATGCTCTCTCTCTCTCTCTCTCAAAATAAATAAACTTAAAAAAAATTTTTTTAAACACAGAAGAAAAGAAAAGTAGAAGGAGCCCTTCCTTAAAATCTTGCCTTCCAAACCGATACAATTAAACACGAGTTACAAATGATCATGTGGCCACGTAGCTGGGCAGGAGGTCACTCCCAGCAGCCTCAGCTCAGGCTGGGAGGAAAGACCCAGACCCAAGCGTTCTGCATTTTGCTACGACTTCTTTCCAGCCAGGAACGTGTGACTCTGGTAACCTCGTGCTTGTTCCCTGTTTTACTTTAACCGCATTTTGTTGTCAAGGTAATGAGCTGGTTATGATGAAGGAAACTTCCTGAAAAGGAAAGAGAAGATAATCCTCTTCTATGAACCTATTTATATATATATATACATATATATATATATAT
>NW_027532172.1:3885148-3891199 GCF_008692635.1 Crocuta crocuta | reverse complement strand
ATCTCTTTTTTTTTTTTGTAGGCCATCTGCTTTCTCACATTTTCTAAAAGGTATATTGTTCCCTGTTCCTCCCCTCCACACCCAACGCTCAGGGGAAGGTGCAGACACGACCTAGGGGGCTTGCGGGGGCCCTGCCTGCCCTTGTCCCCTAGCACGTGGCTCGTGTGCTCCCCCCGCTAGGCCACCTGGGAGCCTCAGAACACCCCAGGCCCTCCCCGGCCCTTCCACTCCTACTGTGGCTGCTGACCAGCAGTGCCCACCGGGTAACGTCCCTCGGGTGACCTGAGCGTCACCTGCCAGCAGTGATTATTCTGTTTGGTTATTTTGCTGCTCCAGGTGACACACGCCTGCCTCACACACGTCCCCCCGCAGGGGTGCGCCCACAGAGGTGCTGGGAGTGAAGATGCAGGTATGAGGGCCAGTTCCGGTATCGCCCAGATGTCACTCCCCAGTGCTGCTTATAAACACGCCTCTCTCTGGGGGCGCCTGGGGGGCTCAGTGGGTTAATGTCCAACTTCGGCTCAGGTNTCCCCCACCCCTCTTCCCTCCGCTCCCCTTCACCCTTTGTCTGATGTCTTTCTTCTGGATCCTCAGTGGATTCTCAGTAGGGTTTACATCTGACAAAGACTCTCTCTCTGCTTGACTCAATTTTTGTCAGACTCTTAAACCTTCTCCTAGGCCCATCCCCCCGCCTTCCTTTTAAGATCCGGCTTTAGCAAGGACTGCCAAGTCATTTTAGTAAAGATCTCCGCCCTCCATATCTGATAGAGACCCCTGCTCCATCCTCCCCAGGCGGTACCTGCTCACCCTGACCTGCCCCAGTGAGAGCCCCGCCTTCACTTCAATGTTTCCTCTTTGTAACTCTTCCCACCCCCACCCCTGCCCTGCTCCTCCACTCGCCCATGCTGTGTTTGGACTTGAGCCTTATCTTTCTCCCTCACCGCAGAATGCCATCCCATCTGTCTGGGTAGCCTCCCCTCTAATAAAGTCGAATAAAGTCGGCCTCACGGTGCTTGAACAAGAATATCCCCTCAAACAAACCCCACCTGTCCCAGTGAATAGCTGTGTCGCTCTGGGCAAGTGACTTTTTACCTTTCCCTCTTGAACTCTTTGACCTCAAAGCCTTTGCCTCCTCCACCCCCAGCCACCCACGCTCGTAGACCCTGTCACCTCCAGGATCTGCCTCACCAGGAAATCTTGAACTTACCTCCCCTCTTCTAACCACAACTTCCCATAGCTCCTGTCCCCTCACGCCGTACTCACAGGCTGCCGGCTCGATCCCCACCCCCCAACCCCCAAGCAGGAGCTCTGGCCTCTGGGACCCTCATCCTTCCTGCTCATCACCATCCCCTCGCTGTCTCGACTTAATTCTTTTTAAAAAAAAATTTTTTTTAATGTTTTATTTATTTCTAGGAGAGAGAGAGAGAGACAGCGTGAGCAGGGGAGGGTCAGAGAGAGAGGGAGACACAGAATCTGAAACAGGCTCCAGGCTCTGAGCTGGCAGTCAGCACAGAGCCCGACGCGGGGCTCGAACCCACGAACCACGAGATCATGACCTAAGCGAAAGTCGGACGCTTAACCGACTAAGCCACCCAGGCGCCCCTCGACTTAATTCTTGATCCAGGACAAACGGTCACTGCCTCAGTCCATCTCTTGCCGCCATCTTCTGCAGCCTGTCCTTCTGGCACATCTGCCTGGAAGACCCCCAGCCTGGATTCCATCTGGCACTTCCCCTTGTGTTTTCACGCCCAGCCCTCCTAGACGTATTGGCCCAGGTGTGAGTGCAGCACAGATGCATGGTCTCGAAGTTCAGCTGGGCCCCTGGCACCCAAGACAGCTGCATCTATAATTAGAAACCAAGTGGTCAAATCCTAGCTCTGCCATTTCAAGGCCATGCAGTGCTTGTGACTTCGTGTCTGTAAGGCTTGGTTTCCTCACGGCCAAGTGGGAAGCACCTGCACGCTGTCCTCTCTGGAGCCTCCGGGAGGCCCCGGGCCGGGCACGCCGCCCACCTTCCGTAATGTCAGCGTCACCCGCTGTGAGGGATCACTGTTGCCGGGCAGCCTCTACCTGCGAGCAAGCAGAGGCCTCCTTGAAACTACTCCCAGCGGTTCTAAGCCTTTGCCCTCCTTCCTCAGCCCTTAGCCCCACCGGTCTCTTGCTTAATCCTCTACCACCAGCCTCGGCCTTCGTGGAGGAGCCCGAGTCACCAGGGCGAGGTTCGCCATTCTGCCTTTTCTCTGCACCCTCTGCCCATTCTTAGTCCCTTCCCCGTGGCCTGCAGATCCAACCAGCCCTTCTCCCCGCCCCGCATCGGCTCCAGCAACAGACCCCCCTCCCACTCTCTTATGCCTTCAACCTCTCCTTCTAGCACACAGAGTGGGCTCAAGTCTCTCCTAGCAAAAAGCAAACCCCTAAAGAGACTTGTGCATCTAAGAAGATGGGGCCACTATATTTTTTCCTATTCTCTTCTCTAAGCACAACTAAAAGCCCAGGGTGTTGTACGTGAGACAGACACAAGGCTCTGAACGTTGAAAGAAAAGAGGGCAGACTGACTAGGGATCCCAGGACTACAGGAATGACGTGGTAGTGAGTTCCTGGGTTTTCCTTTCTGTTTTTTTAATCTTTATTTATTTTTGAGAGAGAGAGAGAGAGAGAGAGAGCAAGCAGGGGAGGAACAGAGAGCAAGAAGGAGACACAGAATCTGAAGCAGGCTCCAGGATCCGAGCTGTCAGCACAGAGCCCGACGCAGGACTCAGACTCACAAACGGCAAGATCATGACCCGAGCCGAAGTCAGACACTTAACCAACTGAGCCACTCAGGCGCCCACACCCTTTTCTGAAAATGTAAGTTCAAGTTAGTTAACGTTCAGTGTAATTTTGGCTTCAAGAGTACAACCCGGTGATTCATCTCTTACAGATGACACCCAGTTGCTCAAAAGTGCCGTCCTTAATGCCTATCCCTCATTTAGCCCACCCCCCACCCACCTCCCCTCCAGCAACCCTGTTTGTTCTCTCTAGTTAAGAGTCTCTCATGGTCTTCTGTTGTACTCATAGACCCCAAAATTAAAGCTGAAGAAACTACAGGTGGGAGGGGGCGGGAAGCCTTGCCCAAAGTCTGCTCTCCAGAACTCCCCTGCAGGGGTGATGTCAGTGGAGGCCAGTAGGGAGCAGGGACTCTCACCCCCACTGCACTGCAACTCACTCAGGTGTCAGTACTGGAGACCGTATGGGGAGCCTGGACTTCCACCCCATCGACAGGACCCAGGTGCCCCACCCCTCCCCGGCACCTTGAGGGGGGGGGTCTCCCAGAGAGTCAGGATTTTCACCATCATCTTGGGGTGAGGAGGCCACCGCCCCATCCCCCATGCGGTCAGAGGAGGCCACATGGGAGGCAGGAAGGAGGCACCTCTGCTCTTCTGGGCCAGGGGTATCAGTGGAACCCTCACAGGGACTGGAACTCCCACCTCTGCCCTGTAAGGACCAGCCTCATCCCTTCTGGGACCAACGCAGGTCTTGTGGGGAACCTGGGCTTCCGCACTCACTTGATAGAAACCAGGCAATGCCCTCCCTTCCCCTGTCAAAAGCAGCTCACACAGAGGGTTTGAGTAAGTTCCAAGGTCTCGTAACATAAGGCCCCAAGTTTTCAGGTTTTAGAAATTGTGATGTACACACACACACATATAACTTACTACTTAACCCTTTTTACGTATATAGTTCAGTGGCAACAAGTACTTTCACGTGGTTGCACAAACATCACCACCATCGGTTCCCAGCACTTGTTCATCTTCCTGAACTCAACTCTGTACCNCCGTTCTGTGCTATCTGTCTCTATGGAAATGGGTATTATAGGTCTTCACGTAAGTGGAATCATAGAGTATTTGTTTTTTGGGGGTCTGACTTATTTCACTCAGCATAACGTTTATCTATATTGTAGCCTGTATCAGAATCTCCTTCCTTTTTTTTAAGGCCGAATGATATTCCATCATATGCACATACCACGATTTGTTGATCCATTCATCCATCTGCCCACATTTGGGTTTTTTCTATTTTTTTGGTGATCTTGAGTGTCTTTTGCTTCCCTAGTTAATTCCTAAGTATTTTATTCTTCTTGCTGTTACAGTTAATGCAGTGGGTTCTTAATTTCCTTTTCAGTTTATTCATTGTTAGCATGGAGATATGCAACCAATTTGGGGTGTTGATTTTGTGACCTGAAACTTTGCCGAATTCNGAGGCGTCCTTAGAGATGATGTGATCTGTGAACAGAGATCATTTTCACTCTTTTCCAATTTGGACGGCTTTTATTTCTTTCTTTGTCTTGCCCATTTGCTCTGGCAAAGTCTTCCAGGACTGTGTTAAACTGAAGAGGCAAAGGCAAGCATCTTTGTCTTGTTCCTCATCTTTGATTAAAAAACTTTATTTTTTTCACCATAGAGTTGGATGTTGGCTGTGAGTTTTTCATACGTGGACTTTGTTATGTTGAGGTACTTCAGTTTGTAGTCCCTTGGGTGTTTTTATAATGAAAAGTTGTGGATTTTGTCAAATGCTTGCTCTGTGCCACTTGAGATGACCATGTGGGGTTTTTTCCTTCATCCTGTTAATGTGATGTATTATATTGAGTTTTGTGCCCTGAACTGTCATTGCATTCCAGGAGTAAATCCCATGTGGCCATGGCATATAATTTTTTAATATGCTGCTGAATTCAGTTTGCTAGCATTTTGCTGAAGATTTTTCACAACATCGATGCACAGAGATAGTGGTCTGTGGTTTTCTTGTCTCTTTTTCTGGCTTTGGGATTGGGGTAGTGCTGGCCTCATAGATATGAGTGAAGTATAAACTTTCCTCTTCAATTTTTTTTGAAAGATTCAAGAGGGATTGGTTTTACTCCTTCTTTAAGTGTTTGGTAGGATTAACCAGTTAAGCCATTGAGTCCAGGGCTTTTCTTTGCTGAGAAGGTTTTGATGGCTGATTCACTCTCCTCACTAGTTATAGGTCTATTCAGATTCTCTATTTGTTCCTGATTCAGTTTTGGTAGTTTGTGTATCTTTAGGAATTTATCCATTTCATCTGAGTTATCTAATTTTCTGTCATGCAGTTGTCTATAGTACTTTGTTATAATCCTTTTATAATCCTTTGTTATAATCCTTTCTGTAAAATCAGTAATAATGTCCCCACTTTCATTTCTGATTTTAGTTATTTGAGCTTTGTCTCCTTTTTATTGTCAGTGTAGATTTGTCAATTTTGTTGATTTTCTTCTCTGAAGAACTAAATGCTAATGCTGGTCTTGTTCATATTCTCTATTGTTTTTCTCTTCTCTTTTTAAAAAATTTATCTCTACCTTAATCTTTATTATTTCCTTCCTTAGTCTAGCTTTAGGTTTACTTTGCTCTTTTTTTTTTTCTAGTTCCATAAGGTATAGAGTTAGATTGTTGATCTGAGACCCTTCATCTATTTTAATGTACGCATGTATAGTTATCAAAATTTTCAGGTTTTGATAAAAAAAAATTATTCATCTTAGCAAGGATCAGGAAGATCTGAAACTGAAGTTTTAAAAAGAGAATCAGTGGATTCCACACCAAGAGATTTTATAATTATTCGACAAGAACTTCAAGCAGCTATCATAAAAATGCTTCAGCAAGCAATTATGAGAACCCTTGACAAGAGGAAAAATAGAGTCTCAACAAAGAAATAAAAGATATAAGAACCACGTGAAAATTTTAGAACTGAAAAATACAATAACCAAAATTAAAAAAAACAAAACAAAAATGAAAACCTCAGAAGATGCATTCAACAGTAGACTAGAGGATGTCAAAGAAAAATTGCCAGACAGAAATAAAGAGGCAAGGAAGATTTTATTCAAGACAATTCCATTAGCAATCAAAACTTTTGCATTAGGGAAGATTGAACTCAATTCTGTTGGAACAAAAAGGAGAGTTTTTAACTGTGGGAGTAAGACAGCGGAAAAAGTATTGGAGGATGTAAATTGGGTGATTGGTCGATGGGATTAAAACCATCCGTGTTTGTGATTGGTGCTTATCAAGGATAGGCTCT
>NW_027532172.1:3878821-3885018 GCF_008692635.1 Crocuta crocuta | reverse complement strand
CCACTGCCTTGTCTTTCTTGATGGTAACATTTCAAACGGATGGCTCCCAGGTCCTCGAGAAAGACATTCCCGATTGTAAAACTTACATAAGTCTGGAAGATTTATATAGGAAATCTGGTGTCTGTAGTTTGTTTCAGCATATTTCTGTTGTTGACATACTAAATGAATCTTGTGTTGAGGCTTACTTACTAATGCAAGAAAGCAGACATTAAACAGGAGAATTTCTATGGAAAGAAAAAAAAAAGACTAGTGATTAGAGCATTGTACACCCAGTTTCTGACTTCAAAGGATGGCCAGTTGAGGAGATTTATGGACACTGGATTCAAAGAGTCTTTGGACAGTTGAGTAAAGATGGCAATGTGACAGATTTCCCAGTTTGCAGATGGCACTAACATCAGAGAGGTTTTGATAAGATTGTCCCCAGTCATGAGTATTTTCTGGAACAGAGCATGGATGGTGTGGGAGTCCCAGTGATATTCCAGAGTGGCCCCCAGCTCAGCAGCTCCAGTCACAGAGTGTCCACCGGCTCTGTCATGGTGATGAGTCCTATATCAAGCCATCCAGCTTCTGCTCTTAGGGCTTCTGTAGATCCTGAGGGGAAAGCCCAGCTCCAAAGCAACTGAGCCCCCCAACTAAGAGCCGGGCACTCAGAGTTTAGTTCTCACTGACACCAATTCAGGAGGATGGGAGAAATTGGAACGATTCATTTGAGAGAGTTGTATCCAGACACAGAAGGAAAACAAGAAGAACTGAGAATTTGGTACTGACCAACAAATTGTGTAAGAGAACAGGATCCAGTCTGATTTACAGACAGGTAACAAAACCTCCCAGTTTACAAAGAGGTGAAAAATAGCTCAAAGACAACGAACAAAATGAGGACCTGATAATCCACAGGATGTACTACAGTTTTCTATTAAAGCACAACCTTTCTATGGTCACTTCCCCTTTGGGTCAGATCATCAAAATAAGATTATTCTTGTTTACAAAATATGTGTAATTTCATTAGTTTTGGCCTGATTATTCATACAAGTTCAGAAAGAAAGGTAATTGACCACATAGGCTTTTTTTTTTTTTTTTAGTTTAGTTTGCTAAAATTTTTCATGAGGAATCTCAGATTGGACTTTTAAAAGCCCCTCCAGGCTAAGACACTAAGCCAAGAATTCAACACTAGACTTCACCTGCAGTATCTACAGATTTGGGTGAATTCCTTTCTTCTTGAGGTCCCCAAAATATGCTGGGCCTGCCAGGAAGTGACCCTTTTACTCACTGCTAAGGCATGGGAACTCTGTAAGCCGAGTTTTCCCGAGAAGAATTTGTAAACTGGGACTGTTTTCTCAAGAGGTCTATGTAAACACCAGTTCCAGAAGGTCATTCTTAATTCCTTAAGACTTCCAGGTCATATCTGGTTCTGTCCATCCTTCTTAAATATGACATTTCAGTCAAAGTCATACAAGTCTTGGTTGTATTAATCATTTTTTCCCCAACGATTACAAGGAGGACAGATTCTTATCTAAAGTACACAAAGAGTTATACTACCATGAAAATAAGAATACTCAGTATTAGTTTCTGAACTCTGGCAAGGAGAAAAAGACAAATGTTTCATGTCTGCTTACAAAAGTATAATCTACTACACTGGCACGAGTTATAAGTAGTTGAAGAAAAAAGAAAAAGGGATTCTTTATATTCAGAAAATAGAACACTAAACCATCACTGATACTCCAAACAAAAGCCAGAATCATCCTTTATCAGTGAATTTAGTCCTATGTTACTAATTTTTGTGATGCTCCATCTTGGGTTAGCAAGTGCATGAATCCATTGGTTTCTGTCTGAGAGATCTGAAAATTCCGATTCAGTCCAATGGTATGGGACAAAGTTTTTCAAGAAACCCCATCAGAAGACTGTGCCCCAGAATTCCTGACATGGTTCTTTCCATAGGTTTCTGAGATGAGACAGTCCCTTTTGGCTGTAGACAAGCATGTTGGTCTGTAGTTGGTCATCAGTGTTTTCAGGGAAACATCCGAGTAAAACAAAAACTACCTGTGGATAACGAAAGACTTAAAATGATGTGGTTACAGATCTGATCAGTGTTCGCTTGACAAAGAAACATGGCTGCTTCTATAGCATTCAACATTTAAAACTAAGAGCTGGAATTATGCCTGGTAACTCTCTTCTAACATCAGGCAAAGCCGCCCGTGGATATATCAAGGAACTAGGAGCGCATCGACGAATTTCTAGGAACTTCATACAATGTAGAAAACATTTCTATTAATAATATTTTGCCCATGCAAATATAACCTAATGAAGATTGAACATTTCTTCTTATTTGACAGTGCTTCCCATGCAACTCAACATCTCAAATAAACCTAATTATTTTTAACATCTCTCTTTTTACAAGGTGAAGAAACAAATTCTTTTTGTTTTTCCAGGGACCCTCTAAGAAATCTCAAGGTCAGTTTGAATCAAGATTTCATTCAGAATTTGATTTGGGGCAGCCCCTGGGTGGCTCAATTGGTTAAGCATCTGACTCCTGATTTCAGCTCAAATCATGGTCTCACAGGATCGGGATGGAGCTCCATGTTGCCTGGGGGCTCCGCACTGACAGCAAGGAACCTCCTTGGGTTCTCTCCCTCCCTCTCTCTGCCCCTCCCCCACACATATGCACTCTCTCAAAAGAAATAAACAGTGGGGAAAAAAAAGGGGGCACCTGGGTGGCTCAGTCGGTTAAGCATCTGACTTCAGCTCAGGTCATGATTTCACAGTTCATGAGTTTAAGCCCCACATAGGGCTCTGTGCTGACAGTTCAGAACCTGAAGCCTGCTTTGGATTCTGTGTCTCCCTCTCTCTCTGCCCCTCCCCGTCTCATGCTCTGTCTCTCTGTCTCTCAAAAATAAATAAACATTAAAAAAACAAAAAACAAAAGAAAACATGATTTGATTTGGGAAGGGAAAATACTAAAAGTTGTCAAAAATATTTTTAAAAGTTTGAACACTTGGAAAATGGGATCATGGGTCACTAGGAAACTGTTTGGCCACCTATTTAGCCAAAGTGATGATAAAAAAAATTCAACATTTGATGAAATCCAACATTCATTCATGATAAAGACTCTCAGGAAAAACAGGAAAATAGAGAAACTCCTTCAACTTGATAAAGAGCATTCACAAAAACCTATAGCTAACATTATACTTAGTGATGAGAGACTGACTGCTTTCCCTCTAAGTTTCAGAAAAAGGCAAAAATGTCTACTTTCACCTTTTAGCTGACATATACAGGAAATTCTACCTGTACACTAAGCCAAGCAAAAGAAATAACATGCACATACATTGGACTGAAAGAAATAAAATTGTCACTATTTGCAGGTGACATGATTGTCTATGCAGAATATACCCAAGGAATCTACCAAAACAAACAAAAAAACCCTCTAGAACTAACAAGTGACTTCAGAAATGTCACAGAATACAAGACAAATATACATAAAAAGTTCTATTTGTACATATTAGCAATGGAAACTGAACACCAATATTAAATACAGTTTATAAGCACTCAAAAACAACAACAACAACTCAGCAAATACTTAGGTGTAAATCTAACAAAACCTGTATAGGAAGAGTACACTGAACACTACAAAATACTGAGGGAAGAAATCAAAGATCTGAATAAATGGAGAGACTTACCATGTTCATGGATTGGAAGACTCAACATAGTAAAGGTGTCAATCCTCCTCAAATTGATATACAAGTTTAACATTCAAAGTTCCTTTCAAAATCCCAGATAGATTTCTATAGAGACAGACAAGATTGTTTGACAATTTCTATGGAAGGCGAAGGAGCTAGAACAGTTAAAACATTTTTGAAAAAGAATAACAAAATGGGAGGAATCACTCCACTCTATTACAGGTACAGTAATCAGGATTGTGTGGATCTGGCAGATGGAGAGACACACAGGATAATGTAAGAGAATAGAGAACCCAGAAAGAACCCACCCAAATATAGCAAACTGATTTTGACAAAGATGTCAAAGCAATCATTAGAAGAAGGATTGTCTTTTCAACAAACTGTGGTTGAGTAATTGTATGTCTATAGGCAAAATAATAATAATAATAATAAACTCAACCTAATCTTGCATTTATTTAAAAAGTAACTCAAAATGGATCTTAGGTTTAATGTAAAATGGAAAACTATAACACTTGTAGAAAATAACGTGAAAGAAAATCTTTGAAACCTATGACTTGTGAAGAGCTCCCAGACATGACACCAAGGCATAATCAATCCATAGAATGAAAATTAAAAGGCTGGGCTTCATCCGAGGAGTGGGGGGGTACTTTTACTCTGTAAAAGACTCTCTTACGAGGATGGAAAATCAAGCTACAGACTGGGAGAAAATCTGCAAACCACACAGCTGATAAAACTCCTATCTCTAATATATAAAGCTCTCTCAAAGCTCAACATTAAAAAACTCCAGTTAGAAAATGGGCAAAGACAAGAGCAAAGAGTTTGCTGAAGAGGATGCAGAGATCGCAAATAAGCACATGAGAAGTTATTCGACCTCACTAGCCATTAGGGAAATACAAATTAAGACCACGAGGAAATATCCCCATACCTCCTGCAGGCCAGGATTCAGAGAAGCTAGTCACTCCTATATTGCCGGTGAGAATGTAAATGCTGCAGCCACCCTGGAAAAGAGTGTGTTATTTTCTTTAAAAACGAAAGATGCAGCTACCATATGATATAGCAATGGAAATATCTGGCATTTATCCCAGAGATATAAAAACGTATGTCCACACAAAAACCTGTACATGATTGTTAATAGCAGTTTTATTTGTAATAGCCCCAAATGGGAAAAAAACAAAATGGCGGACTTAATGGCTGAATGGTTAAACTGTAGTACGTCTACCCCATGGGGTGCTACTTAGCAATTGCTAGGAATGGACCACTGTGTATACACACAACAGCTTGGATACAGATCTCAAGGGCACTATGCTGAGGGGGGAAAATGTCAAAACATTATGTGTTCTACAATTTAATTTGTATAACATTCTTGAAATGAGAAAACTATAGAGACAGAAAACAAATTAGTGGTTGCCAGGGGTTAGGTGAAGGGTAGAGGGAGGAAAAGAGGGGGCTCAGTGTGATTATCAGGGAGTAGCCTTTCTGTAGTTTGTGGGGACGGAACCGTTCTGTATCTTGATTGGGATAGTGAAGGCAGGAATCCACACATACAATGAAAATGACATATAAACGTTACATAATAAAAAAAAAAAAAGTAGCATTCCACCAGAGTCAGATCCTTGTTATTGATATTATACTACAAGTATGTACTATGTAACCTTTGGAGAAACTGAGTGGAGCGTCCTTGGGACTTCTCAGCACTTACTATTCACTACCTGGGAATCTATAATTATCCTGAAATAAAAAGGCTTTTAAAACCTTTGAAAAAGAATAATAGCTTTGAAATCAGGTAGAGCTAATCTTTTTTTTTTAAATCACCTTCCTTTTCCCCCTAAGCTGTGGCCCAAACTTTGCCTTTTTCTTCACATTCAATGTTCCCAAAAGAGCTGCCCGCATTCTGCCTCCGCTTCACTCCCCACTGACTTTTTGGCCCCCACACCCTCCACGCTACCCTCCATCGGCAACTTCCTGGTTGCGAAATGGGACTGAAACTGCTTGGTACTTGTTGCACCCAAAAGGTGCAGGACGAGAAAAGAAGAAGCGAGCCAGAGAGAGACATCTGTGGGGCAAATCTGCCTGTTTCTCTCCAAATTAAAAACTCTTTAGTGGCTCCTCATCACCTTTATGACAAAATTTATCCTTCTGTCCAATGAATGTTTATGGCACATCTGTTAGGCATCAGCCAGTGTTCTGGGCACGGGGACAGACTATGCAGTAGCTTTTCCTTGGTTGAACAATGAAAAAGCAATGTCCTTATCTTCATGGAGCACCCATTCTACTAGATGCTGGTGTGGGAGACAGAAAAGAAACAGAAGAAAAATAAAGCAGGCTAGGTGGCCAGAGTGGCATGGTATAGGATATGCTTATCAGGCGAAGCGTCTCTGCTTAAATGATGACATTTGGGGCAGAGGCCTGAGGGAAGTGAGGAAGAAAGCCTTTCATCTATCCAAGGGAAGAGCATTCTGGGCAGAGAGGGAGGCAAATGCAGAGGTTGGGAGGGAGCGCGCTTGCAGGATAGTAATGACACTGATG
>NW_027532172.1:3853449-3878791 GCF_008692635.1 Crocuta crocuta | reverse complement strand
GGTGGGGTGGGGGGGTGGGCTGGAGGGTGTGGAGGAGGGCTGGGCTCAGAAGGGTGATGGGACCAGATCAGTAGGACCTTGGATACAGGACAAGCGGACAGGGAGCTTCTCATGACCCGGCCCCTTCCACCGCACTCTCCACCTTGTGCTCTACAATCTGGCTGTCCTGTAGCTGCCTCGAACACCTGTTCCTCTCAGCCTGGCCAAGCCCTACTTATTCAAAGATCCACTTGGACACGCACTCTCCTGGGAGGCTGTCCCTGCCCCCAGGCTACATGGGGCACTCCTCCGCCCGCTCTCTTGGATCTTCTAAGAGCTCTTACCTCTACGACTGGGAGTTCTCTCTCTAGGCTGGTCACTGTTGTGTGCCCAGCCTCTGGTGCAGTGATGGCTAAGAACAGACACGGATATGTTTGAATGACTGACCGTCTGGCCCCTCTGGCCTCTCCTGAGCAGAGAGGTGGGTGCCCCAGTGCGTCCTTCTTTGGTTCTGAGCAATGGCTCAGTCGGAATCCATTCTGTGTCCCAAACACGTGTGCCTGGCTCTCGGTTCAGGCTGTGTGGGGCAGGGTGCCGCCCAAGGCACAGGTGGCCTCTGAGTACTGGTGCAAGGGTAATAAACTCAAGAGGAGGAACTGAAGGTACCAAGTTAATAAATGATGTGCTTCTTCCAAATCTTGTGTTCTCACCAGCATGTGATCTTGTTCTGACTCATTGAATCATCTGAGATTGGCATCTTCATTTATTTCAGAGAAAGCATTCTGGGGAAGCATGGGGTTGGATGATCTACTCCTGCACAGCTTGGGGGTGTGTGGTGGGGATGACCAGTGCGCTCTAGGGAGTATCTTTCTCAAATTGCACTTTGGATCCTAAAATCATTCATTCGTTTTGACCCCAGAACTTCATTTCTAGACATGATCCTAAAGAACTAATCAGAAATATTTGTGCAAGAGTATTCAGTGTGGGGGGGGGAGGCACTGGGTGGCTCACTCATTTGAGCATCTGGCTCTTGATTTCGGCTCAGATCATGATCTCAGGGTTGTGGGATCGAGCCCTGTGTCAGGCTCTGTGCTGAGTATGGAGCCTACTTAGGATTTTCCCTCTCCCTCTCTCTCTGCCCCTCCCCAACTTGCGCGCGCGCGCGTGTGTGTGTGTGTGTGTGTGTGTGTGTGTGTGTGTGGCTCCTCCCTGACTCCCACACATGCACATAGACATACTCTCTCTCTCAAAATAAATAAATTTTTTAAAAAAACCTTTTTAAAAAAACAGTGCTGTACTAGCATTCATATTGAAAAGTGGGAGGTGGCCTAAGTAAGTTCCTCACTCATGTGCCTGGTTAAGTAAATATGGCACAGCCCTACGACAAGCTGTATATGATCCTTAAAGATTATTTTGGGTAATTTAGCTATAGGAAAATAAATATGCTAAGTGAGAAAAATGGAAGACAGTTTGATCCAAACTTTACCCCTCCCCCTTCACAGTGTTATAAGTGGTTATTGCTGAGTTGTGAGATCTTGTTCTTATTTTTGTTATAAATCTTTTTAGTCTTTTAAAAAATGTTTTAACGTTTACTTATTTTTGAGAGGGAAAGACAGAGTGCAAGGGGTGTGGGGGGCAGAGACACAGAATCCAAGGCAGGCTCCAGGCTCTGAGCTGTCAGCAGAGTCTGATGCAGGATTTGAACCCATAAGATGCGAGATCATGACCTGAGCTGAAGTCAGACACTTAACTGACTGAGTCACTCAGGCGCCCCTATAGTCATTTTTAAAAAGAAATATGTAATGCTTTTTGGCCTTTTGCCTAAGATCAAGTGTAAAAAGAAATATATAGCTGTTAAAAAAGATTTACAAAGGGGCAGCTGGGTGGCTCGATGCCTGCCGGCACGCTCTCTCTCTCTCTCTCCCTCTCTCTCAAAAAATAAAATAAACATTAAAAAAATTTTTTAAAATAAAATGACTATAGTATTCATTATGAAATATTTCAAATACTCAGAAAAAATCAAATAATCAGAAATGCCTTAGGTCTCTACTTCCCACAGTAAACATTTAATTCCAGATCAATTATGGCACATAAATATGGAAAACAAAATGGAGAAATCTTGAGGATACAGAAAGATAGATGCTTTAGGACTTCAAGATAGGGAGGGCTCTCTTCTTTATTAAAAAAAAAATTTTAAATTTTTTTTATATTTCTGAGAGAGAGAGAAGGAGAGAGACAGCATGAGCGGGGGAGGGTCAGAGAGAGAGGGAGACACAGAATCGGAAGCAGGCTCCAGGCTCTGAGCTGTTAGCACAGAGCCCGAGGCAGGGCTCAAACCCACGAACTGTGAGATCCTGACCTGATCCAAAGTCAGACGCTTAACCGACTGAGCCACCCAGGCGCCCCAGGGAGGGCTCTCTTCAATAAGACCTGTATTAAATATTGCTGCCTAACAAACCAGCCCAACATTAGGGGCTTAAAGTAACAGCTAATTTCTTAGCGTTGGTGAGTCTGCAGGTCAGCAGTTGGGCCGGGCTGGGCTGGGTGCTGTTATGGTCTTGCTGGGCTCACTCGGGCACCACGGCCAGCTGTCCCGTGAGCCTGAACGGGCTGTCGCCTGGGGTGATGGGGCCACATCCCGCATCACCCAGCAGGCTGGCGCGGGTTCACTTACAGGCAGCTGGCGGAGCCCCGGGAAGCCCTCCTCCGTGCTCGGAGCAGTGGCAGTGTCACTCCCGCCCCCTTCCCGTGGCCACAGCACGGAGACTCCAGGACTGAGACAGGACAGCACCTCCCGATGGCAGGAGGCACCACGAAGACGCATTGCGGGACACGAACACTTACGGAGAGGATACTGCAGCCACTTGTGCGTTTAAGGAGAAAGTAAAATACACAAACCATAAAGGGAAAGGCTGATACAGTCGAAATTAAATTTAAAACCCCTGGGGCACCTGCATGGCTCAGTTGGTGAAGCTCTGACTCTTGATTTTGGCTTGGGTGGTGATCTCACGGTTGGTAAGATCAAGCCTCAAGTAGGCAGCTGAAAGCCTGCTTGGGACTCTCTCTCCTTCTCTCTGCCCTTGCCCTGCTTGCTCGTTCTCTCTCTCTAAATAAATAAATAAAATAAACTTAAAAATACAATAAAATTGGGGCACCTGGGTGGCTGAGTCAGTTAAGTGTCTGACTTCAGTTCAGGTCATGATCTCACGGTTCATGAGTTCGAGCCCTGCCTCGGGCTCTGTTGACAACTCGGAGCCTGGAGCCTGCTTCAGATTCTGTGTCTCCCTCTCTCTCTGCTCCTCCCCTGCTTGCACAATGTCTGTCTCTCTCTCTCTCAAAAATAAATATATATTAAAAGTATTTTAAAGATGAATTTAAAACCCTTGTATAAAAAATGATATCTTGAATATGTATTACTTTTATCATCTTAAAGTTAAAATAAAGATTTCAGGAAGCTGTACCAGACCACACAATTCTTTTCAAGGCATTGAACAAATCATCTATGTAAAAATCTGAACTTCAAATTGGGGAAATGATTAGATAAATATTCTCATGCCTGGATACTTTCTCCTCAAATAGGTATATTACCAGTCTAGTTGAATACTAAAGCCCACTTTCTGCATCTGAAAAAGAACAACTTCTGTGGAAATGATCATTCCAGGACACATCCACTAGGCAGAATAAGGTGTTGCCTACTTGAAATTGTGTTTCTTTATCTTAACTCTTCTCATTTCGGGAAGATTATTGAACCAATCTTCAGAATCTTGGGAGGAAGTTCTCTTCTTAGAGAAGCAGAACAATTGAGGGAGTTGATCTTTTCTGCCTCCAGGAGAGAGAGAAGAGAAAGGAGCTGAGTCCAGGAATGGACCGAAGGAGCCACGATATTTTTTCCCGAACCAGCACACAGACGTCTGCTCTTGCCCTTTTGTATGACTCTGGGTATGACCCAAGCACCAGCCCCTGTGGCACCTCCGAGGCCAACTATGAACATTTTGGGGTCAGACCACACAATGACTCATCCTAGGGGCGTGTGCCCCCTCAACAGCACTAGGAGAGGGGGAGGAGGCTTCTCAAGGACGCCAACCCCAACGCACCTCTGCGGGCAGCAAGGAGCTGCTGGGTGTGACTAGAAGGGAAGCTTCCAGCTAAGAAAAGCAGACCTGGTTCTTCTCCCCACAGAAGAAAAAAGAAAGAAAAAAAAGAAAAAACAAACAAACAGAATAAGAAGAGGGGTCACAGAATCTTCCAGATGCCTCTGTTTCATTTGTCCTCCCTGTGTAATTACCCACAGCGGCAGCCAGCATCCTGGACACAGCCAGGTTTAGGCTCAGAGACCTCTTCGTAAAGAGCCCTTGGGGTAGTGAGTCACCTCTGACTCTGAAGGCTCAACAAAGGTGACAGTTGGGAGCCAGTGTGGTCTCTTTACCCAGCCGTGCACAGCCCCTTCCCGCCAAAGTGGGGGGTGACACACGTCACACCCCCTGGCTACCTGCGGGCCCAGCTCTCCTGGGGTGGGGGTGGGGGCAGGACAGTGGCTCATGTGTACGCGTCAGGCCGTCAAGGCCCTGTTCGCACGGATTCCTGGCAACATCCGAGCTCTCAGACATCGGGCCCAGGCCGCAGGGGCCTCGAAGCCCCACGGAGAGGGCCTGCAAAACAGAAGAGGGCCTGGTCACTAACCCAGACACAGAGAGCTGCTCCCAGCTCTGTCTAGGAGTGAGCCACACAGTCCTGTCCACTCAGGGCCAGGAAGTGGGGACCCAGGGCCGGCCCGGTTGGGGGAGCAGCGTGGGCAGAGAAAGCGGGTGGGAACAGGGACTGACACGCTCAGAAGCACAGGGTGCCGGAGAACCTGCCTCAGATGGGCACCGTCAGTACCAGGTGAAGGATGGCCTCTGTACCCAGAGAAAGAGCTGGTCCTCGTGGGTGTCGGGGGCAATGAATATCCTGCCAACACAGACAGTTTTGTCCACAACAGTGAGAAGAGAAATAAAACAATATTATTTTTGAATAAGCATTGAAGCCAGCTGCAGCGTGCTCACCTGTAAGGCTCTGTGGGGAGCACACAGCCAGAAAGAGAGCCTGCCACCGAGCAACCACAATCCATCATGAACACATGCCCAAGACTAAGGGAAACCCATCTTCCCACAGGAGCGCCTGGCAGTGCCATCTGCATTCTCCACGGGTTACCCGGCTTCACCCATCCACTCGGGGAGCTGGCTGTGCTGGTGAATGGACTTTGCCTCTATGACCAGCCCGCCATTACAGCTTGGAGTCTGGTGACAGCCAACGTCTGACCACAGATGCTGATGTTTGCATTTCAAAGAGATAATAAGGACCATTAGCCATTAAAGAATAAGCCTGGGTTTTAAAGCTGGCAAGAAGTATACAAATATTCACACTTGTATTCCTATACATATCATAAACATGTATCCCTATGTGTCAAAGAGACAGAGAAAGAATTCACAAGCACCAGATTTCTCCCAGGAATGCTCTGCAAAAGGGAACACTCTCTCTCCCTTCCGGCCACTAGGAAAGCTCAGCTTTAAGTTTACCCTTACATGGGTGATGGCAAGGCGCTAAGACATAGGTAGGGCATGGGCTTCCTTCCCCAAAGTCTGGGAGATTCCAAAGCCAGCTTCCTTACACATTTTCAGAAGGAAATGACTGGGAAGCATGTGATGGCCCACAGCTGACATGAAGGGAATTTTTTCAAGACCTGGGAAGGGAGAACCACTTTCTTGCGGGAGAGACACATGCCTCTGGTTTGGCTAGAGGTGACGTTTTGTTCAAGGAACTTGCCAGGTACAGTTTGGTGTCATCTCTGTGAACGATGCCTAAAGTGCTCTGTGGGGTCCAGAGTCGCTGAGATGCTCTTGTGAGAACTTTGTGCACCGGACGGCCTTGGCCAGGTGTGAAACTGACTCTCATCACAGGACCAGCCTCAGAAGGACCACTCCATGGGCCCCTGGGCGGGGGGGAAGGGGAGAGTCTCTTTCTGTGGGCTCAGAGTCCCCATGGTGGGGGCTGCTTTCTGACATTTAAGCCATCGCACCTCTGCGCAGAGTGCAGTCATTTCCAGGAACAGAAAACTGCAGACATTTCTAAAGTGGCTTCTGCAAACCACAGGTGTTGTCCACCGTAGCCCAACCCACCACTCGAACCACGGGTGTCACAGACACCACTGTAACCCAAGCAGGAGGAAACATTCTCTCTCGAGGTCCAGGGGAGCTCCTCCCGCCCCCAGGTAATTGTGGAAATCACTCTATTGCACCCTGGAAACCCCTTACCCAAGAGAAATAGTGCAGACTTGGTCACACAGACACACAGAGATTCCAGGGGAAGAATATGGCGCTGGGAGGCCAGAAGAAAGGGGATGTGTTCAGAAGCAGTGGAAAACCATCATTAAGCCCTCGTTTTCTTCTGTTTTCATTGCAGACCATTTCAAGGCCCAAGTCAAGGCCCCCTCTTCTCTGAAGTCTTCCTGCTTTCCCCCCATCTTCCCATGCCCCCAACCTAGAGCCCGTGTTTGCCTTCATCCATGGCACCCTTCTGTCAACTGAATGAATACAAGATTCTGGTACTTTAAAGTTTTCTGACTTCAAGAAATGGTCATTATAGAACATCTGGAAAAGCACAAAGAAAGTTAAAATCACAAATAATCCCCCCATCTTGACGGACATTTTCCCCATTCTTCGTCCTGTGCATTTTATATATCCTGCAAAGAAAAGAAAAATAAGAACCAGACTTTGTATCTGGTATCGCTTTGTAAGCTGCTTTTGTCCTCTCAATCTTACTTGTGTTCTTCTACAACATCACCTTGCTGCTTATAGACCACAGTTTATTTGAGGCGGTACAGCAAAGCAATTAAAATGTGGGCTCTGGGGGGCGCCTGGGTGGCTCAGTCGGTTAAGCATCCAACTCTTCATTCGGCTCGGGTCATGATCTCACAGTAGTGGGACTGAGCCCCAGGCCAGGCTCCTCGCTAAGCGTGGAGCCTGATTGGGATTCTCTTTCTCTGTCTTCCTTTGCCCTCCGTCCACTTGTATGTGTGCTCACACTCTTTCTCTCCCTCTCAAAACGAATAAACATTAAAAAGAAAAAAAAGTGTGGGCTCTGGAGTTTAATTGCCTGAGTTGAAATCCTAGTTCAGTGACCTTGAGCAAATCACTTAACTTCTTTGAGCCTCAGCTTCCTAATCTGTAAAACAGGAATACTCCTGACAGCAAGTTCAAAGAAGAAAATAAGCATTGCTTACAATCTCCAATACAATACATATTACAGTATGTGCATTTTAGCAGCTTATTAACCTCTACTTTCATAACAACAAGAGTGTCTTCTCTATCAAAATCTACAAGGGAAGGCTAAGAGAGAGATACATCTCTGGAAAACCACAGGTAGGAGATAAAGTGGCTTATTGATGAGTTACTTATAATATTGAAAAATTGGGGGAAATATCCAGCAATAAGGACATAAGTAAATTTTGGTAGAGTCAACAAATAGTATATAGTTCTCAAAAATGATGTTTGTGGCTAAGTTCTAACGACATGGGACAATTTTCACGATGGGATACATAGTGAACAAAAGGATACAGAGGCATGTGTAGCACAAGATTTGGGTGATGTATTTGCCAGGACTTTGTTTCCATCCTTGCTCTGCAGGCAGGAAGGCCTTCTGCTCTAGAACCTGCTCTCCCCCATTGGCTACCTCACAACTGGGGTTTCCAGTAACCCTTTGCAGAATCTGTGCACTCAGCTTCCAGTCAGCAGCCCCTTGCTCATCCCCCCCCCCCCCCCCCCGACCTCCATCCACACCATTTCTGGGGAAAGCCACTTGACGATGTCAAGAATTTTCCAGTGCTGCTTTGGACGGCACCTTGCAAAGCAGCACGCCTTCCGTGGCTTGAGAGCTGCACCAGGACATCTGCCCGTGTGTAAAGAGAAACTGAAAAACTTTGGGGTTTGCTAGATTTGTAGGAAAGGGAGAATTTCAGATCTGTTTCAATTCCCACACCTTCCCTGCCACTTCATATAATTAAGATCAGGAAGCAGGGACAATCTCGTTTTCCTCTCTCGGTGAAAAGAGGCCCTTTTTATTCAGGCTTTATTCTGTTTGGTTCCCTTTATGTGTAATACCCACTTGCACACGTGTACTAGCTGGAAGGGGGTCTTGAGTTGACCTAGAGGAGTGATAAATCGGTTTAGGGGCAGGAGATGCACCGGCTTTCTCTAGATTATGACAGGACATGGTAAGTTAGCCTAGACAGTCAAGCCCTTGCTCTGGGTCTGAAAGACGACCCAGTCCAGGGCAAGAGTAGCACATTCTGGTTGCCTGGAGACCTGAATTCTAGTTTTGTGTCACCTGTTACCAAGCATGCGGGGGGGGTGGGGGGGGAGGGCGGTTCATAGCCTCAGTTTCCTCATCTGTAAAATAAGTAGGTTGGCTCTGATGTTCCTTAGATTCCTTTCAGGTTCTAAAGCTTCATGATTCCTTCTCAAGCAGGAAAGTAAGGGAGCAGATATTGGGTGGGACAGGGTGTAAAGGGGAAGCATCTGAAGGCCTTAATTTGCTTAATTAACAATGGAAATAACAATTACCATTGATGAGAACCATTGGTTTCTGGGCTAGAAACAATTCCTACTCTTGGAATTGTACAGGGAGCTGAAACCAGAAGCATAGAGAAGGGGATCCCAGATTATAGGACACTATTGTGATTTTTTTCTATAAATATAAACTATGATTAAATATGTTATAAGGTGTGTTCTGATTAGCTATTGCTAATGTGTAACAAACCACCCCAAATGGTGCCTTAAAAGCAAAACCAACCGGAGTTGATGGGGCTAAGCAAGGTGGTTCTTGCTTTGTCTGTCATGCAGTTGCAGAAAGGCCGAGGCCAGGCCAAGGTCATTCTGAAGGGTTCTTCACTCACATGTCTGGAGCCTAGGAAGACTGAACTAGCTGAGGATTCAATCTGTTCATCAAGCCACAGATGGATCTATCTATCCATTTCTGGGTCTGTCTACTTACCTACCTACTTACCTGCCTGTCTCACTGTGGTGTGTCCCCAAAAAGGCTTCAAAGTAGCTAGACCCCTTATGTGGCAGCTGGGGCCCTGGAGTCAGGGTCCTAAAGAAACACTGGGTAGAAGCTGTGTGACCTTTTCTGATCTAACTTCAAAGTCACACAGCACCATTTCTGCCACATTCTGTTCATTGAAGCAGCTGTAAGAGGTTGCCCAGGTTCAAGAGGAAAGGTCGTAGACTCTACTCCTTTCTGTGAGGAGTGTCAAAGAATTACAAGCAGGTTTCAAAACCACCACAAGAAGCAAGAATGAATTAACCAGTATTGACCAATATAATATCGATATTATATATTTACAAAATGAAACCTACAAAGATGAGGCTGGAAAAACAATTTTTAAAAAATAAACAAAAGCCTTCCTGAAGGGCAAGGGCTTAGGCATGGGGGGGGGGAGGGCTGAGGAGAGGCATGGTGGGAGTGGATCCTGGAGTAGGGTGGGGAGGGGTGGAGGCTGCATGCTCCCCCCCCACCCCATTCTCCAGTTTACTCTGAAGCCTGGAGGTTAACACCCCTTCCACAGCTGGAGAGCTTACAATCAGCCCTTTCACTGAGAGAAGAGGAAATGCTCCCAGTTACCCAAATTACAACACCCAGCCTGGTGTACGTAAATAGTAATGGGCTGCCCCAAATCACCATTCACACAGGAAAATAAGACATAGACCAACATAAGTAAACAGAATAAATAAACCTAGAGGAAGTAGAACTAAGTAATGGAAGAAGAACTAAGTAAAAACCCCAAACTCTAATTAACCTCATGCAGAGTCAAGACGATACACCCACAACCAAAAAAGTCTATTTATTAAAAAAAAAAATTTTAATGTTTATTTTTGAGAGACAGAAAGAGAGAGAGAGACAGAGTATAAACAGGGGAGGGGCAGAGACAGGGAGACACAGAATGGGAGGCAGGCTCCAGGCTCTGAGCTGTCAACACAGAGCCTGATGTGGGGCTCGAACTCATGAATCACAAGATCATGACCTGAGCCAAAGTCAGATGCTCAACCAACTGAGCCACCCAAAATAGTTTATTTAAAAGGAGCCCTTGGAAACAAAAAGTCTGTTTTAAATCCCTTTTGAAATGTACTTTTAAGTTATTATAACAAATAATTTTTCTATTTTATTAAATAGCTTATTATAAAATAATTTGTTTTAATCCTCTTAAAATTTTAATTTTAGTTAGATAAAATAATTAATTATTATAATAAATATACGACATGCAATTAAGAGAAAAAACTCAAACAATAGAAAGATGACACCAAAAAGTCAAGAAGACCTTGCAGATTAGATAGTAAAATGACAAAAGGTGGATAATTTGAGAAAAAGAGACAGAAAGTGTCAAATGAGGTGGGCCAACATTTATGCAATAGGACCTTGAGAGAAGGAGAAAAGTAAAAATGGAGAGGTGGAAATTAGTAAAGAAAAAATTTAAGAAAATCTCCCAGAGTGGAAGGAAGGCAAAGTTGTATTTTAGATCGAAAGACCCCAGGGACCCAGTGAACAGACGGTGATCCATAGAAACAACCTCATGGGATTTCAGGCACTGAAAATAAAGAAGATCCTATATTCACCCAGAGAGAGACAAGCCACACATAACCGATGAAAGGGAAGGACCAAGACTCGCCGTATTCTCAGCAGCAGCACCCAGTGCTGGAAGACAATGGAGCAACTACCTTCAAAGTCCAAAGAAATAATTCTGTACCTAGAATTTGATATCTTGCCAAGCTATCCATCCAGTGTGGAGAAGTAAAGGCTTGTTAGACATGCAAGAATGCAGAGAATGGACTCCCATACATTCTTTGTGGAAATAAAATCACTTGATCATGTGCTACCTAAGAAAGAGGAAGACAAGAGAACCAAAAAAACGAAAAAGAAAAAAAACAAAAAGGAATTAAAGAATGAAGCCAGCCTAGAAATACAATTAAAAGAAACTCAAATTTCAGTCTAGATGGGCAGCTGGCTTAGCCAAAAGTGTATATATTTTGGAGGACAGAATAAATGATACAATTAAAGAGGTGGAAGGTATTCGTGATATTATGAAGAAGACATATGCTTCTGTTGATAATCAACTAAAAATCAGAAAACAGTAAGTTGTGGAAATATATATATTATAGATTTTTATTTATAATATATAATGCATACTTATACATTATATTATATATACATATCACAACAAAATATATACACATATATCATGGTGTAAATATAAAACCAACCAAAAAAAAATCATGATTTTGTGTAGTCAATGGAGCCTAGGAAAAGAAAACCCACTTGACCTTGACACTAGAACAATCCCTTTTGCAAATCTCAACATAACACCTAGTTCTTAGGGAATAATAGTTATGCCATTTTTGTACCTTATATGCTGTTTGTTCACTGGCTTTCCATGATCAGAATTAACTTACTGATAAAGCACGGAGGACAAATTTACTAAAGAGAATGCCCGTGCTATAAACTTGACAAGGTAAAAGAAGTGGTATAGCTAAGAGAAGGTGGGCAGCAGAAGAGAGAGACGTAGAAGGAAGGAAAGGGTATTAGCTTCCTGTCTCACATGGTGGGGAACCGAGAATCACTACCTACAGTTAGGTGTCAGTACACAGAGACTAAATGATATGTAAAATCATAAGGTTAACGATCAGGAGAAACAAAAATATACCCTCCTCCAATGATTTGGAAGTGGGAGAAGGAGTTGATAAGTAAGTTACTCACCTGTCATAGCTGAAAGTCTGTAGATAGTACATAAAACTGCTAAATGAAGACCTAGATGGAGTATGTTATTTAGCAGTATCAATCGAGGTCAATACCTGAAAAAACAGAAACAATCAAAAGAAAGTACCAATCAGGAAGAAAACAAGCAAAGGAGTGGGGAAGGTTGACTATTTACGGCTTTCTATGCTGTTGGAATGTTTATTTCCAGGCACCTATATTTTAATAGTTAAAAAGCAAAATGAGAAAAATACCAAAGGATTTAAAAGTAATAGATAGGCATCGGGTCAAAAAGAGATTGTGAGGATGACTTATTTACTTCTGTTTTCCAATTAGATTGTAATGTAGTTTTTGTTATTTCCATAATGGAAAAACTCATAAAGAAATGGTTAATACATTATTTTTATCAAATGCAAATGGTGGTTAGAAGTTGTAGGAAATGGAGTTGACTAAGCAAAGAAATTCACCTGAAATATTTGTGGGGTGATTCTAAGTGACCATGAAGGCCAGGCTAGCTGTGTGACCTCGAGCAAGTCGCTTAACCCCTACAGACTTCAGTTTCCACCACCAAAACAGAGAAGTGGCTTTAGAAGTTCTCAGGTCCTGCTCAGCTCCAATACCTCATGAGTCTCTGAATTCCTAGCAACTGTGATCATAGCCATTGAAATTACGTGACCCAGACAACAAAAAAGACTGGGTTCTACTTTCTGTCATCGTTGAGGGGCTGAGCATGATTTGCACTTGAAATCTGAAGCTATGCGTGGTGCTAAGCTCACATTTCTCTAACAGAATTGCAATCCTTTGCTCCAATAGAAAGTAAAGTCCATGCTAATCTCAATTCTGCTGTTCAAATTAAAAAAAAAAAAAAAAAGCCAGTCTTCACACACGGAGGACCAAAGATGTGTCCTTCCAGACCCCACTCAAGCTCTTAAGGAAACCTGTAATCATCTGGGCTTTGGCCTTCAAGAGAGGAGAAAGCAGTCTTCGTTTTGCAAGAAAAGCAGGAAGTGTGTTGAAAGGCATAACCACAGCAAAACTGCCACATCAAACTGAGAGGTCTCCTAAACATGAGGAAATCACACACCACAAAAAACCCAGAGGGAGCCAAATCCCGCTGTTGCCTCTACCTGTCTTGGCCAGGATATAGGCATTGTATCCAAAACGAAGTTCTACCTTTAGTAGGTTATGAGCCACAAAACGGAAACAGAAACCTTGTGATAAGATCATGTAATAAGTGACTGTCCAGTTGCTTTTTGTAGTGATGGTGTCCGAAATTGCAGCTGCCAAGGTTTGAATAGCTGAGGAGCCAAGACTAAAGAGTATCCACGAGTTGCTAGTAGAGAGTCTACAATCCTGCTACACACATGCCATACGTGGAGGGGTCACCAGCAGCACCGGGAAGCTTCAGCTCCAAACCAGACCGCGGAATCAGAAACTGCCTCTTCCCCAAATCTCCGGGTGATGTGTTTGGGCATTGCCATTAGAGAGGCACAGGTGTACAGGATCCATGGAGCTCGTACACCTGCTCATATCAAAGACTGAGCATTTAATGGTGCTCAAGGTCAAGTACCTGAACCCACAGAAACCCTCCAAAGAAGATGCTGTTGTTGTTTTATACTTGTTATTACTCCGTATGCAGATGAGGAAACGCAGGCCACCTGGGTTGGCAAGACTGGAGAGAAGGCTTAGGGAGATAGAGATCTGTCCAAGGTCAGACGATAGCAGTAAAGGGCAGATCCAGGACATAAAACCAGATCTCCTTGAATCATAGACTCATGTTCTTAACCATTACTTCCAGTTGCCTCACTATAGCTGGATGTTTTCAAGTGATTCGTTTGAACGGCTGCATCCAGTTGGTAGGATGTCAAGAACCATTTTCCAGAACGTCATCCTCAGGAGACATCCTCTCCACCCCCCACCCATCCACCTGGGCAGATACGGATGAGCAAGGGGGGACCCTTCAGAGCTCTGTACCAGAGGCTGTGGCCCTCCTAGGCCATCAAGCTGGAGTCACAGAGGGGCTGAGTGTAACAGCAGCCCCAGAAACAAAGCCTAGAAACGCCCATGTTTAAAAACAGTAGGCCAAGGCTTCCGGGAAAGATGATCTATTTTGTGATGCCTTAAGGTTTCAGAATGACTGTGGGCCCCTTCACCTAACTCCTCTGCGCTAATGCCATCATCTGTCCTCTGAAACTCTTGGGTCTGGAGACAGAGGAGGTTGGGGTGCAGATGATTGCAGCTGACAGGGACCCTGCTTTTCAAGAACTCAGGCCCCAGGACAACAGCCCTGGTCAAGGTTCCCCATACCCCTCGTGATATGATCTGGGGAGACAGGAGTTTTCTGGAAAGTCACGCATCCTCTTCCCGGAAGCAGGTAGGAGATGTGGGAGAACTCACTGGTGAGCTTCCAAGCAGTCTCATTTTCTTGGTGACCCTGGACGAGAATCATCCTCTCTATCCCCAAGAATGAGATTCAGCTACACACAACAGGATAAACCATGATGATAGTGGCTTAAACCAGTGCTTCTCAAACCACCTTGTGCACAACATGACTTCTGTGGACCTTGTTAAAAGGCAGATTCTGATTCCAAAGGTCTCGGGTGGGCCCTGAGGTTCAGTGTTTCTAACAAGCTCCTGAGGGACGTCCATGCTGCTGGTCAACAAAGCACACTGAGTAGTGAGGGCTCCCACAAGACAGAAGTTCATTCCTCCTTAGGTACCAAAATCCTGGAGGTTGACTCCCCAGCTATGCGGGACCCATAGCAGCATGAGAGGCTCTGACTCTGACCTCTCTGTTCCTCCCTCTTTGGGTGTGGCTTCCATCCATAAGATCACCTCGTGATCCAAGATGGCTCCTGGAGATGAGGCCTACTCATCTGCACTCCAAGCCAGCAACAGGAAGGAGTGGGAGACAGAAGAAGAGTGGCTCTTCCAGCCAAGCCAGCTTCTCTTAAAGTATTCCTCTTGCAGGCCATTGCTTCTACTTCATCTCTCGGCCACCCCCACACTGCAGAGAGGCTAAAATTGGGTTTCTTTTCCTAAGAAAGGAGAGAATGGGTGGCTGGTGGGCAATGAGAATGTCTGTTCCACCTCTCTAGCCCGCTCATCGTCATTTTGAAACCTTAAGGCAGAGAAGCATGACCTTGGTGACCTCTTCTTTTCCAGCAGTTATTCTGAGGAGGAAGAAGCTGGGCTCCACTGCACGTTGTCTGGCTGGCTGGTGAGCCACGGGGAGAATGAACTTAAAAACCTCTGGCAGCAGGGAAAGAAGGAAGACGAACAGGGCAGAGAGGATTGGATTCTTGCATAGAGTTGGAATCTGGAATCTGGTCTGTGGTCTGGAATCTGGCTATAGTGTTGCTTCTGAGGCTTAAGACCTATCTTGTACCCCAAGGAGTAGGCCTCCTCCCCTGGCCCCGACAGCTTCTTTCAGTACCTAGAACAGAATTCCCCTGGGGCGCCTGGGTGGCTCAGTCGGTTAAGCGTCCAACTTTGGCTCAGGTCATGATCTCGTGGTTTGTGGGTTCAAGCCTTGTGTCGGGCTCTGTGCTGACAGCTAGCTCAGAGCCTGGAGCCTGCTTCAGATTCTGTGTCTCCCTCTCTCTCTGACCTTCCCCTGCTCATGCTGTCTCTCTCTCTCAGAAATAAATAAAACATTTAAAAAATTAAAAAAAAAAAAGAATTCCCCTGTGCAATGTTTTCGCTACAATCTTCCATCCTCTCTCACTGCTCGGAGACACGGCACTGCTGTGCGGGCTCCAGCTCCGGCGTCACCCTTGGCCCATGCCCCTGGCACCTGGCCTCACCTGGGTCCCTTCTCTTGCTCTGAATAGAACCTGCCCGATGCTTAAATCTGCCAAATCACCAGATGTGGCTACTGCCAATTCCTTGATGCTTTCAGTAGTTTTCTTCATGCCCAATGTCCCCTTTAACTAAAATTATGGGGCGTATAGCCCCACCCATCCCTGTAGGGAAGGCAGTTCTGGGATCACGTTTGGACAGAGGTGCCCACCGAGGGGACCAGGCATGGACATCCCACCATAAACTGCTAGCAGCTCATGGCATGACCTGATGCAAAGGGAACCGAGCAAACTAAGGTGGTAGCATTTGTTATGCCAATCCGAGTCCCTCACCAGCGGATCCGACGTGGAGTCACAGGACAGAAAGAGGCACACGTGTGGCCTCTTATTAATGATGCCACCAACTCGTGTTGCTGAGGTCCCCAGGTGCCAGCACCACTGGGCCTGCATTTTTGTATGTCCAACCTGATGGCATCTCGCCCTGCCAGCCGTCTGGGACTCCAAAGATTTGCGAACAAGCACAGTCGCCATCCTTTTCGAGTCACCTAGTGACATCCTGCAATGTGTGACTAATGCCATGCAAGGTTCTCATTTAGATGCCTGCCTTGAGGCGGGGGGGGGATCCCTTCCTGGAGGAGATTGCCCTTCCCACCACCCCCCCTACCCCAGGAAGCAGTGCTATTATCTGTGCAAAGGTGGCCACTGATGGGGTCAAGGATGAGCATCCACCAAGGGAGCCCAACCGTAGGTTTTCCAGTCGAGGCAGCGGGCTTGGAGGCAACACCGATTTTCTACACGTAACAGCGGCTCAGCTGCCAGAGCCAAATCCCAACGACGTGGCTGAAATAAATGTAAACTTTTTTTCTCGTCTAAGCTGGCATTGCAGGTCCAGTCTGCAAAAGTGTCAGGGGCCCAGGCTCTTTCTCTCTTGTCGCTCTGCCGACTGTGGTCCCGTCCCCAGCTGCACTGTGCAAGGTGGCTCCTGGCGTTTCCACCTTCTGCCAGGTGGGACAGGAAAAAGGACCCGGATGACATGCCTCTTCCTTTTAAAAGCACAGCCTGGAGGTCACACAGATAGCTTTCGCTTGTATGAATTGCTGGCCCAGACGTGGGCACGTGGGCACCCACAGGTGCAAGGAAGGTTGGGAAACGTCAGTCCTCATCTAGGCAGCTAGGTGTCTGGCTAAAAACCCAGGACTGTATCACATGAGAGAAGAGTAGGGCACATCTCCAGGTTCTGCTGGTCACACCAGCTCAGCTCTTTCTGGAATGCGAGGCTGGAGGAACCAGAGATGATTTTCTTCCCGGGATTGAGAGGGAGGGTGACGTGCAGAAAGATTGCAGCCGTGAGGCTCTGAGAGAAGTCAAGAGCCCACATGGGCCCCAAACCGCCTGGGACACCAGACACCACTGTCCTCTCAGGAAAGCCCCTTCTCTTAAGGGCCCCAAGTCACTCAGAAGTCTCTGCCCTGCACGTCCAGGAGATGCAGTCTGGTTGGAGGTGAGGTGCAAAGCAATGTTTTACTAGTGGTTCCATTCTACAGATGAGAAAACACAAGTCTAAACTCTTCATCAGCTGCCCTGGGACCCCTGGCCGTAATCAATAAAAGAAGAGCAAATGCAGCAGAAATCGCTTGCTTTTAGGCTCTCAGATCAGCGAGAAGGAAACAAACCATCAACACCTGATGCTATCTGGCTTCCTCTGTGTGGAAGGTGCAGATAGAGATCAAGAGGGTCCTGCGTGCCAAGCCCACAGCGCAGGGCAAGTCAGCCATGTCTGACATCGGCAGCAGAGATGTGAGGCCGGGGTGTTCGCACGGGCACAGGGCACCAGACACACAGGCCTTGGTGAGCACCCACAGCGTGAGGCCTCCCCTGGAGATCACGGTTGACTTAGCCACGGTGCACACACGGGGACCTGGGGACACACAGGAAAGGAGAGGAGGCCAGCGCTGAGGGGATGGGATGAGCCTCAGGTCCTGGGGGGAGGACGTCCTTCCCAGGAGGCAGAAATGGTTCCCGAAGAGGCCGACAGTGTGACATCCAGCCCGGAAACATAACTTTTGAAAGCAAGAAGCCAAAAATCCCTAATCAGGACTTCGTGGATCTACGGTGTGCATGAATTCGCCGTGGGCAAGCCCAGAGCCACGCACACGCTGCTCACCCCAAGAGCAGGCATCTACGGGACACGCTGGGCACGAGCCAACTGCGCTGCAAATACCGGGGCCTCAGTCTGGGCCCAGGTGGTCCTCGGGATCGGATGTGGACATCTGGGGCAGCATCAGGAAGACAGGGTGAGTGGGGCACTGGTCCATAGCAGCAAGCACCAGAAGGCCAGCAGCACAGGGTTCTTGTGAGGAGTGAAAGTTTCGTCCTGTGAAGCAGCTACTGACTGGTGATGGTGGAAAAATTAATTAGAAACTTCGCCCAAACCAACGTGAGCAAAAAAGGGAATCTGTGGGCTGCATAACCAAACCGCATAAAGCACAGAGGTACAGCTGGACCCAGGGAGGGCTGGATTTAGAGTTTCAGCTGTTGTGAGGACTTCCTTTCTCCACGCACACCCGGGGCCCTTGGGTGCTAGAAGGAAACTACACCGATGGGTGGTCTGAACAGCGGGCATCTGTTCTCCAGCCCTGCAGGCGGGCAAATCCAAGCCCAAGGCACCTGCACACTCACTCTCGGTGAGGGTCCGCTTCCTGGCTTGTGGACGGCCACCTCCTTCGCCGCCCTCCCACGGGCTCTGCTCTGCGTGAACACACGTGGGTGCAGAGAAGGGCAGGCCCCAGAAGGGCACTAATCTCATCCTGGGGGGCCCCACCCTCAGGACATCACACAAACCTCCTTACCTCCCAACACCGTCCCCTTGGGGATCAGGACTTCAACGTGTGAATCTGGTGGGGAGGACACAGTCGGTCCGTCACAACCTAGGCCTCTGATTCGCTCCGATTATCAGATTCATTTTCACAACGCAGCTGTCCCGGCAAGGCCAACGTCACCGGAACAAACAGCTGTACCCCCAGATCCCAGCCTCCCCTCCCCAGCCCTGGGCTGAGAGAACCAGGAGGCCTCCTGATTGGCTTCGCCAGACCACGTGCACTTTCCTGGCCAATCACTGTGGCCAAAAGGATAAGGCCACTATGACTGGCTTAGGCAGGTCACATGCTCATGTGGTCACATGGCCACAAAGGAGGGCTGGCTGGGGTGGAAGCCTCCTGAATGCCTAGTAGGCATTGTAGGCACGTCAACTGACGCATGCCTGTTGCAAAGAGACCGGGAAAGGGAAGCGGATGCCGCGGGGCTGTGCCAAGCGCCAGCTAGTGCCACTGTTGCTGAGTCCCCGTGAGACCCTTTGGCAGCGGGGCTAGAAATAGTTCAGGGCACTTACTTTGCAAGGGGCTGAAAGCTGTGCAGTAGCATTTTGTAAGCCAGAAATGTTGTTTGTTACTGTTAGTACAGAGGCCAGGTGTCCTGGTACCGTGCTGTCTCTGCGATTTGCTTTAAAATGCATCAGTACCAAAAGTGCGATCTGAGTGTGAGTCTGTGCCGATTAATCTACACCCTAGAACGAGGCCAGTTGCCCCAGGCAGGGCAACTCCAGGGGTGGTAATTAGAATTTAATCAGAAGGCCATGGCCCAGAGGGGCTCCCACAGTGCTTCAGCTGTCTCTCTCTCCGATCTATCTATCGATACCAGAGGTGGTGTTAGTTCACATTGTGTGTGAAGGGGTGGGTTCTCATTGGTGAAGCACCGAGAAGCCCCACAAACATGCGGGCAGGGTATTAGAATCTATGCCTTGAGCCTTTCCTCCTTCCCACTTAGGAGTATTGACCACGGCCTGTGTGTCCAGCTGCTGATTCCGGAGGATATGGGCCAAGCTGCGTCTCACCAGACGGGTGGCCAATCCCTCTACTAGAGTATTGCCACATTTGCTTCAAGTAAGACTTTCTTTGGTGCACCATCTTGTTAGAGCACCCAAAGAACGGGAAGTTTAGACTTCATCAAGCCGACAGGAGATGGTGTAGTTGATGGGTGCCCCTTGCTAATGAGTGTGTGTGTGTGGAGGAATTTGGTCAGAGACATGTAACCGGGAGTGTGAGAAGGAGCTGGCCCTGGACTCCTGTAACTAATGACAGCTGCTCATATTAACCAAAGGAACCTCATGGTTGCACATGACCAAACTGGAAGGTGGGGGTGCACCTGAGTGGTTCAGTTGGTTAAGGTCTGACTCTTGATTTTGGCTCAGGTCATGATCTCATAGTTCGTGAGTTCAAGCCCTGCATGGGGCTCCATGCTGACAGCGGGGAGCCTGCTTGGGATCTTCTCTCTCTTTCTCTGTCTCAAAAAATAATAAATAAATAAAATAGGAGGTGGGAGGTGCCCTTGCGAGCACAGGGACCCTTCAGTTTTCATCAGAAATATTTGGTATTCATCAGGTCTCAGGGTCCCAGCTAGGCTGGAGTCGGGACAGGAATCGAACCCCCAAAGACATGGGAAAGGGTGTTGGGAACAAGGCAGGGCCCAGTCATAGTAAGACTCGGGAGTGAACAAGCTTCCATGAGGGGGATGGGAGGAGGGAGAGGGGGGAGAGAGGAGAGTCCCAAGAAATGAGCCAAAGACTGCAGCCAGGACTGGAGCACAGTTGAAACTAGAGCACATAAGAGGCTCCACAGATGTGACCCTCAGAGTCTGTACTGCAGCCTCCTTAGGGACCTGGCAGAAGGGGACACGGGCGTGATGTCGCCTGCAGAAAGGAGGCAGCTACAGAGCCTGGAAACCAAGCCTGCCAGCCTTCCATCCGTAGTTGACACCCCGGAACCACTACAAGGAAATGCGGAGAGATTAGAACTCATGATGCCTTCGTCTTTATCAAGAACATCGAATCATCACACTCTGTTTTCACCGATCAGCATTCTCAAGGTCATTGGAAAGAGTACAAAGCTGGCATGAAAGTTGCTTTGAGAAGTTCACTATTCAAACTCACAGCTCAAGTTTTCTGCAGAGGGAAGGGGGTTTTCCAGAACACGAAAGAGGAAGAAGGAGGAGGGGGGTGGTTGGGTGCTGTGGGCAAAAGGGCAGGGAAGAAGAGGAGACACGCCATCATAGCCCAGAGGAAGATTTCAAGGGACTTGCTGGGCACATACATGTGAGGCTGTTTTCCCGGTCCCTGCTCCACCTCGCAGAAATCCTTAGCAATCCCCCACTGCTCATAAATACATGTGCATCTCATACTTCCAGTGTTAGAACTTGGACTTGTCCACAGTGACTTGTCCCATCCCACATGCCAGTTAGGTCATGGATAACATGCAGTTCCTTTGGTTAATACCAACAGCTGTCATTATTTAAAGGAGTTGAAAGTTCCCTACGTCCCCTGTAACCTCACTCCAAGGCTACCATAAAAGCAAGCCTCAGAGTGAGTTCTGCCCCCCAAATACTTCTTTTTAGCAAGCAGGCAATACTTTCAAATGCAGGGGGATCATCTAAGGGCACACAGAGGTGGTGAGGATGTAAACAGAGACCTCAAACAAAACATACCTTAGTGACAACTGATATAAATGGATTTTCTTGTTTTGCTTTCAAAATCTCCATGTGACCTGACCCCCCACCCAGCAGGGGAAAAAAACAATGTGATAAAATATGAGCCTCGTGCACTGTGAAAGATTTGCAGGTGCAAATATGAGATGTACTGCCCAAAACTGGCATCCCCCCATTCCCACCAAAGTGTCTACCAGGAAAATCTACAGGGAGACTCCCTCATGAAGGCACGAAGGGAATTGTGAGAGGGGCAGGCTTTATCTGCCCAGCTGCAGGTGCGGGGAGGAAGTCCAGTCCAGGAGGGCAAGACTGGGTTTCTAGAATCTGCACGGTGCAGCAACAGACCTCAACCAGGTGAGCACCCGACAATGGGGTCCAGCCAGTCATGTACCAAGGGTAGCGGAACTCAGAATTCAACACAGCGTCCCCAAGACTGGTGATCCCCCAAGTCTAAGAAGACGGGCACAGGGAGGAGGGCACCTGGGATGACCATGGGTTATAGCACCAGAGCCACTGGCGTGAAATTTTGGAAGCCGAGAGGACTCCAACCCTGAGCAGGGACTGAAAGTGACAGAGGCTCAAGAGTGGGCTCTGGAGGGACTGAGCCACTTACGGGTAGAGACTGGGTTCAGAGAGTGAGCGAAAATCCCAGTTATCAGAGACCATCAGCACCAAGTTCAGGGGCAGATACACACTGGCCATACCTGAAGCTGAAGCCTGGAGCGTTGAGCTAAATCCCCTTAAATGCCCCTTCTAAGGTTGGGACTAATCCCCCAGATAGAAGTGTTTTACTTACGATGGACTCAGCTGCAAGTAACCAGGACCTCGGCTGAAAGTAGCTTTAACAATAAGGAGATTGTTGACTCACAAAACGGGACGATCAGCAGAGCAGGCTTACAGCTGATCTCATCCAGCAGCAGCAGCTCCATTTTCCTGTGACTTTCTAGACTCTGCCTCTCTCGAGATGGTGGCTTCATTTGCAGGCTGGTAGCAAAATGGCTCCCGCCATGCTGACCTTGGGTATGAACGGTGCAACACCGCAGGGTGAGTTCCCTTTGAGGCACATAAGCCTTGTGGGCAGGGTAGTTCCCTAAGCAAAATCCTCCTCCTGTTAGGAAGAAGGGTGAGGAATGATACCAGCCACAACCAGAGCTTGCCAAAGGCGGGATGGGGCGCAAGTGGATAGTAGACTGGGGTCACAGTGCTCGTCCCCTCTGAGCAACTGCTGGACCCCAGGCTAGCCACTTCAGCTCTTCAGTCCCCAATTTTTTTCATCTTAACATAAAGGTGTTAAAGACTCTAAGACTCTACTCATCTCTAAATAGTCTTTGACTCCATGAAACGGGTTGTTCGTGGATTACTCTCTACAAGCCTTCGAATATGGGAAATAATTGTCATCTTTTGTGGAAGGTCATACTCTCTAAAGATGGCCACAGTGACTTGTCCCATCCTACATGCCCACCTGCAGTGGGAGCGACCTTGCCACTCTGCCATCGGGAAGTGGAATCTAATTCTCATCCCCATAAGTCTGTGCTAGCCTGATGGCCCGCTTGTACCCAGGGGACTGTGGGAATGAGTCACTACGAAACCGTGGGAAAAATCACCCTGACAGCCTTCCCAGAAGGCTATGCAGATTCCAGTTCTCTCAGAACAAATACTCACTGCCTGAGAATCTAGTGCCATATAAGAAATCCAGCTAGTCTGAGACCGCCATGCTGGAGGGGCTCGGTATAGGCATTCATGTGGACCACGCAGCTGAACTTCCAGCCCACCGCCAGCCTCACCTGCCAGCCATGTGCAGGTGCCATCTTGGACACCCAGCCCAGGCAGACCTTCAGATGACTGAGGCCTCAATGACATCATACCGTGAACCGCATGAGAAATCCCACAGGTAAAGAATTCAGCTGAGTCATTTCAGAATTCCTAAACCTCCAAAATCATGAGCAAAATAAAGCGGTTGCTGTTCTACACCCCTGTGTTTTGCAGCAGTTTAGTATGTGGCAGAAGTAACCAGAATATCCATATAGAAAAGTGGGCACCGCTGAACCAGGAAAGATTTAGGGTCAGTTTTGAGAAGTTGTTTCTGATCATTGCAAAACATCGACGGCATCTAATTTCTCTTTGTGGCTGTTTACGAAATTGGGTGGAGAGAGTCTTTGAGGAATGATGCGGTGGAGTCTTGACAGGAGGTAATGACAATGGACCTTCACGTTTATGCAGCCCGCTGTAGTTTGTGAAGAACACTAACTCATCTGAATGTCAGAATAAGGGCTAAGGCACAATTCAGCCTCCATCTTGGCTTAGCCTCCCTCCTGGACTTCCTGAGACTGTGACCCACCTGTAGAGAGAAGACTAGTGGATGAGCAAAACCCCCCTGTGGTGAGCACCCGTATGCACTGAGGACACTGCCAAACACTCAGTCCTAATTGTCTCCGTGTTGGCCCTCATCTGGGACCACTGGGGGGCAAGCGTCCCAGTCAGGGCCCCCTCATGCTCCTCGGGGAGCTTCCTCTGATGGTCTCAGGGTCCGGCCCCCTTTTACAGCTGCTTTTAGCAGCTGCTGCCCTGACACTCAGCAGATGCATCCTCCGGTTAATGGTTTGCCTTGNCGCCGGTGGTCCGCACCTTCGGACGCTCACATCCTTGAGTGGGGTGGACCTGTGTATCAAATGGGACTGTGCAGAAATGACAGGGCTTGACTTCAGAGGCCGGGACATCAAAGATAGTGTGGCTGCTGTCTCTCTCTCTTCAATTGCTCCCTCTGGGGGAGGCCAGCTCTCCCACTCAAGCACAGAAAACTCAGGTGGGCAGGAAACCAAGGGCCCGTACCAGCAGCCACGTGAATGAGCCGTCTCGAAAGCAGGTCCTCCAGGCCCAGTCAAGCCTTCAGATGACTAGAGCCCCCGTGACCATCTGGGCCTCCTGCCATGAGCTCTCAGGGACTCAGACCAGCCAGCTGAGTTGCTCCCAAATTCCTGAGCTCCAGAAACAATGTAAGATAATCAGTGTTTAAGGCACTAAGATTTTTGGTTGTTTTTTTTTTTAATTTTTTAATGTTTATTTTTGTGTGTGAGAGAGAGGCAGTGCAAGTGGAGGAGGGGCAGAGAGGGAGGGAGACATAGAATGCCAGAAAGGCTCCAGGCTCTGAGCTGTCAGCGCAGAGCCGGACGTGGGGCTTGAACTCACAAACCGTGAGATCATTACCTGAGTCAAAGTCAGATGCTTAACCAACTGAGCCACCCAGGTGCCCCTAAGGCACTAAATTTTGAAGGAGGTTTTTTTTTTTTTTAAGTGATAGATAATTAATAGAAACAGCCTCAGAGATACCCAGCCGCAGAGATGCCCAGTGACTAGCCCAGAGCTGCCCAGCGAGAGCTGTGGCAGAACAGGGAAGAGAGCTGTCATTGTGTGACCACTGACCGTGTGACCGCTGCTCTGCTCAGCACAGGTTCTCTTACGGCCTCATGATTCAGCTATTCTCTACTTTGGCCCCAGAGAAGGGTGGGATGAGGTGGCAGGCATGACGCAGCGGGCTGACCCAGCAGGCCTGGCCGTGCTCGGAGCCTAGACCCACAAGGCAACCGGACCGGGAATCCAGGGCGAGGGAAGCTGGCTGGGACCCCTTGTTCCCCCTTGCGCAGGGCCCCCGTGATGAGAAACAAGCCAGCGACAGGGACATCTTCCCTCCCAGGCAGACACGTACACACACACACACACACACACACAGTTCACACACACTTCACACACGCGTTCTGGACTCCAGCCCCTACCACAAACGAAACTAGCATGACCTGCGAGGCTGTGATTCTGCTGGGCTGTGGTGAAGGTTTGTGGTGCAGGGTGTAAGTCCGGCGACTCAGCGTCAGCCCTGCCTCCAGTGTCCCTTCATGTGCCCACTTTAGAGAAGTCACCCCAGCAAGGGGTGCTTTCGGTTCCTACGTGAATCACTGGCCGTGTCATTGCCAGTGATCCTTCTGCAGGCTGGGCGCAGGGGCAGCATGAGCCTTCCACAGTGACCCAGCATGGCGGTCGTGGGGTCAGCGGGTAGCCAGCCTACGTGGCTGCTTTCTCCTCCCGCCAGCCCGATTGGACTTATTCCAGCAAGAGCGTCTGAGGCCCCTGGGGAGGACTGGGATTAGGCAAGTCAAGAGGGTCGGTAAGATAAAAAGATGAGGGGGGCTAAGCAGTCATGGCTGTGTTCGGGGTCCCCAGACAGGCCCCCAGCAGCGGGGGGGGGGGGGGGGGGG
>NW_027532172.1:3835294-3853440 GCF_008692635.1 Crocuta crocuta | reverse complement strand
CCCACGAGCGGGGGGGGGGGGGGGAGGGGAGCACCCAGGTAAAGCCAAAAGCACAGACTGCGGCTCCCGGCGGGAAGCAGAAAAATGCCCGAGCGGCAGAGGGCAGCTCGTGGCACAGAGCAGACCTACAGACGGGAGCTGAGGAGAGCGCCTGAGGTGGTGACATGTCACGATAAAGGACCTCAAGGGTCCAGCAGAGGGTCTTGCGCCTGCCCCCCGGTGTGACATACAAGGACGTCCGCAATGGAGAGGGGGGGAAACACTAGAGGTTAGGGCGCCTGCGTTCGAATCTAAACCCAAGATCCCACCACTTGGAAAATCTTGGGAAAGTTGTTAGCCAATGTGGGCCTCAGTTTCTTCATGAGTAAAGTCAAGCAAATGATTTTCAAACTGGTTCCTTAGAGACCCAGGGTTTTGGAGACCTACCTAGAGTCTGCCATTGGGAGGAAACCTATAAGCCAAGGCTGTCCAATAAAAGTATAAAGCGAGTCACACGTGCCACTTTAAATGTCTCAGCAGCCACGTTTTAAAAAATCTAAACCTCAATAGGTGACGTTAACTTTCATTCAGTATATCTAAGAGATCATTTCATATGGTCAGTTTATTGCATTTATTAATAGGATATTTTACGTTTTCTTTCTTGTACTAAATCTTCAGCATCTGGTGTGTAACTTGCACTTTAAGTGCATCTCAGTTCACTCATATCCACAGACCCAGGGCTCAGTGCCAGGGTTGTGCACTTGGCTTGTAAAGAGGGAGGAGTGAGGCTGTAAAGGGCGAAGACTGCCTCCTGGTGGACAACACAGGGAAGTGTATGGGGAAAACCCGGAGAAGCCGAGGGTGCTTGGGGCTTGATCAGGCAGAGGGGGCGAAGGTAGGGGAGGGAGCCTGACAGCAGAGGTCCTGCGTTCATTTCCCTGCACCCGGAGATTTCAGGCACCGCTAGCCAAGGTCTCAGTCTCTCTGAAAAGGCCTTTGCCTTTGAACTGCCACGTGCGTCACCTTGATCTGAGGCTGGCGTTATGCAGGATTATGATCCAGGGAAATGCGCGGGCATGTGGGACAGCACCCGCAAATTTGAGAAGCAGGGCGAGGCGGGCCTCCTGAGGAATTTGCAAGTGAGAACTAATGGCAGACCCGCCCCTGGGGAGGGTGGATGTGGGCTCTTCCCTCAAGGAATTTCCCCCGAACAGGGCTTACCAGGGGTGGAGCCCAGACCAGAGGGGTTTCGAGTGGGGAAAAAATATTTAGACAGCAATACAGTCCGCAGAACAGTTGTCATGAAAAGAGCAAGGGAATCAGAGGTATTATTCATTCAAGAGGCAGAAGAGCAGAGCTAGTTAGGAATCTGGGTCTCCGGAGCCGACTTTGCTTGCTTCCTGGGTGTGTGGCTGTCAGCAGGTTACCCCATCTCTCTGAGCCTCGGTTCCCTCATCCACGTAGATAATAATAGTACCCGCCTCTGTGTTTGCAGCATGATGAGTTGTGTTTGACGTGAGGATGCCCGTACATCGAATGCTTCGAACAGACGTAAGGAGGTGTCGTGTATTAGCTACTATGGTTATAGGAATTCCTTTAAGGGGCAGTATTTTCTGTGAATGTTCACACAGGGGTCAGCCTCTTCCTCAGTGAGTTGAAGTTCAAGTGAAATTACGTGGCAAGTCTGAGTATCCTCTCCTCAGAAGTGACAGTATTATTTCGATAGAGGGCAGTGGCCCACAGTAAATTCTCTAGCATCGTTAACTTGTAACTGCCGAGAAGGCCAGCTTCCTCATGGCGGTGGGGGGGGGGGGACACTTAGAACTGGTGAGGTCCAGTCCCCTGTTTTACCAATAGAGAAGCTTCCCTCAGGGTACCTGGCTGGCTCAGTTGGTTAAGTGTCTGACTCTTAATCTCGGCTCAGGTCATGATCTTGCAGTTGGTGAATTCAAGCCCCGCATGGGGCTCTGCACTGGTGGTGTGGAGCCTGGCTGGGACTCTGTCTCTCCTTCTCTCTGCCCCTCCCCTGCTGTTCTGCCTCTCTCTCTCTCACTCTCTCTCTGTCTCTCTCTCTCTCTCTCAATAAATAAACACTAAAAAATTTTTTTTAAAGAAGCTTCCCTCCTTCCCAGGGAAATAGGTGAACTTACCAGGGTTCACAATTCTGCCTTTCAACTTTGATGTTGATGATTTCAATAATCTAACTTTTTTTTTCTAAAATAATGCCCACCCATTTGTTGAGCCACTGAGTGACAACCAATGGTCAACGTCACGTCTAGCCCATCAATTCTGCAAGGGGGGTGTCTTTCCCATGTTATAGCGGTGTCTCCCAACCTTGCCTGAATTACAGGACTATCTGGAGCAATTGTTTTACTTACAAAATCTGAGCCCCTGGGCAGCGGCCACCTCAGTGTTGGCCGCCCTTGGGAGGGAGGGGGGAAGTGACTTAAAAAAAAACAAAACCCTGCTGCTCTAGGTCCACACTCCAGGCCGATTAACTGGAAATCTCTGGCTGTGAGACACCAGCATCTTCAGACCCCACTGTGGATTCCGTGTAGCTCAGATGGAAAACCACTGGCCCTGAAGATGTGGTCCTGGATCTGACCAATCCTCAAAATTGTGCCCGGGGGCACCCGGGTGGCTCAGTAGGTTAAGTGGCCAGCTTCGGCTCAGGTCATGATCTCGAGGTTCATGACTTTGAACCCCGCGTCGGGCTCTGTGTGGACAGCTCGGAGCGGGAGCCTGCTTCGGATTCTGCCTCTTTCTCTCTCTGCTCCTTCCCTGCTTGTGCTCTGTCTCTGTCTCTCAAAAACTGAGTAAAAACGTTAAAAAAAATTTTTTTTTAAATATCATGCCTGGAGCATTTTTGCAATCTGCTTTTCCTCACCACAGCGTGCTGCAGCACTAGCCCGTGCCAGATTCTTCTATCTCTTTCTTTTATTTTGTTATTTTTCTCCACCAGTCATCCACAGCCTGGTCCTTCCTCACTCTTAGGGACTTCCTTGCCTGGTATATTAGTGTATATTCTTCTGGCCCACGTTCCATATGGAATATATATTTATATTCTTGACAACCCCAGTGGGCATGCATTTAGTTGACCTGAATGACACTGTGCTGTAAACACGGTCTGGAATACTTCTTTTTACCCGATGTCATGTTGTTGAGCTATAGCCACATAGCTGCCGTAGATCTCTTTCTGGTTTTTCTGCTTTGCCTCACTACGTGACGTGTGTACCAACATTGTATGTGTCCATTCCCTAGGGACAGACACCCAGGCTGCTTCCAGTCTTTGCCATCAAACACGACAGTGCGTGGAGGGTCTCCCCACCTGTCTGCTAAGGCCCGTGCGGAGTTTCTCAGGATGAGGACCCCCAGAGTGAAACTGGGGGATTGGAGGGTATTTGTAGCCTTGACTCCCCACAGATGGCCCTCCAAGTGCTATACCAGCTCACACTCCCACCAGCCTCACCCTGAGGGTCCTCATGTTCTCCCTTCTCCTCAGTCTTTGATGCTATGAATTTCTAATTTTTGCCAAATACTTGGGTTAAAAATGATGTCTGTAGGGGCACCAGGTGGCTCAGTCGGTTAAGCATCTGACTTCGGCTCAGGTCATGATCTCACGGTTCATGGGTTTGGGCCCCGAGTCGGGCTCTGTGCTGACAGCTCAGAGCCTGGACCCTGTTCAGATTCTGTGTCTCCCTCTCTCTCTGACCCTCCTCTGCTCATGCTGTCTCTCTCTCTCTCAGAAATAAATTAAAAAAAATTTTTTTTTAATTTTTAAATGATGTCTGTAGCTTACATTTGCATATACCTGATTGCTGCAGAAGTCTCATATCCCCAGAGCCATTCGGGACCTGAATTCAAAGGGCTGAGCCAAGGGAAGTTTCCATCCAACAACCAGTAAAATTCCTGACCGACAACCAGCACTTGGCCAAGTAACTGTGTGACTTGTGTGTACTGGGAAGTACTTGCAGCCCAGGAGGAAAGTGGGACTCAGAGGTCATCATGACCAACATCCAGCCAGTTCCCGTGAGAACCAGCCTGAGGATCCAGGTGTCCTGGCCCGTCACCAAGGCTCTTCCTACTAGATTGGGTGGTACCTGGAGCCCATCAGGAAGAGAAGGCCTTCCCTGCAAAGCCCGGGTTTCAAACTTTGTGGGACAACTGGGGGTTCTGTTTGTTTTCCTGTTTTGCTTCTTTTATTGTTTTTAATTTTTGATTTTACTTTATTTTATTTATTTTTTGAGAAGGATAGAGCATATGTGTAAGCAGGGGAGAGGGGTGGAGGGAGAGAGCAGGAATCTTAAGCAGGCTCCATGCTCAGTGCAGAGCCAGACACAGGGATCATGACCTGAGCCGAAATCAAGTCGGAAGCTCAATCGACTGAGCCACCCAGGCGCCCGTGTTTTGTTTCTGTAATCAGCTTCACAGAGACAGGTAATTCACTTTTGATAAAAAACACCCCACCCCCACTAAACGGACATTTCCAAAAGTCTACACCAGTGTCACCACTACCAGTCAAGACGTGAAACATCTTGGGAATACCCCAAGGAGGGCCCTTGCAGTCAGTCACCCACCTCCCTAGACAAATCACCCACCCCCAGGCAACACCGACTTGCTTTCTGTTAGATTAGTCTTCCCCAGAATTTCTGTCACCATAGATTAGACTTCTCTTTCCCAGAGCTTCCCAAGTTCCATCCCGTTCTGAATGTGCACGGTGGTATCAGTGAGCCTGCTGTTTGTGAGAGCCATCGTGTCATTGCACGTCTTAGCAGCGTGTTCCTTCCCGTTGCTGACTACGCTCCCTTGGGTCCATTCACTAGATGATGGACATTCAGTAGTGTCCAGTTTGGGGCTATAACGAATAAAGCTGCCGCAAACCCTTTTTGGCCAAGTCCTTGCGTGGAGAGCAGGGTCAGGACCAGAGGCACCCAAGGTACAAAACTGAAGGACACTCACTCTCAGCTTCAGGAAGCAGCCGGATCTGCACTTGCCTGGACCTGAGAGTGAGCGCCTCCTTAACCACCGCCCCTCAGCATCTTGCCTGCCTCGCCCCGGGCCTGGGACAGGTGAGCAGAGTTTTTCCTCGTACAGCAGGATTTTCACTGTCGACTTCGAGCCCAGGAACAGAGCCAGAGTCTGAGTTTCCCAGCATGTGAGCTGAAGACCCCTGGTCCAGCCTGATTAGCTGCTGAGCTCATTAGACTCGGGGATCCCTGCCCCCTCACCACTACCTGACTGCATCAGGATTTCTGGGCCAAGAGCCTGGAGATCAGCGTGTTTGGTACAACGTAAGGGACACACCAGTACTCTGAAGTTGTAAAACCACTGCCGGGGGGTGGGGGTGGGGGCAGTAAATAGCCCTTGAAGCTTCTAAAGCCGTAGGATCAAGGCTTGTTTATCTTGGAAGTAACTGAACTGAAGAGTCACAACAAGTCCCTCTATGTAAAAACAGCACAGAGAGATACTGCCTAACCTTCCCTCCCTTCCTGCCACGGTCACATCCGCCCCAGCTACGGCGCGCTATCGCCGGGAAGTGGACATGGATACAATGTGAGGTTCCACTGCATTTTATCAAGTGCGCGGATTCCGGTAACCAGCGCCCCCATCGAGATGCAGAACTGCTCCCTCACCGCGCCGTCCGCCTCTTCCCCGAACCACCTGTCTGCTTCCGTCTCCAGGATTTTGTCATTTCAAGAATGCTGTGTAAATGGGATGGGACAGCATGTGACCTTTTGAGATCGCAGGGGGGTGTTTACTCATCGTAAAACCCCTGAAGTGTGTCCAAGGAGTTGCACCCACCCAAAGCGTGTCCCTTTTCATCACTATGGAGTAGCCCATGGCATGCCATTGAGCCATTCACCCATTAAGAGCCTTTTTGATTGTTTCTAGTTCGGGGCCCTTGAGAACGAATCTTCTGTAAACATTCACGTACAGGTTCTTGTGAGAAGGTGAGTTCTCACTTCTCTGGGATCAATGCCCAAGTGTCTCTGCCCCTGGGTGTTCAGGTTTTTGAGTTATTGCCGAGCTCTTTGCCGGAACTGCTGTGTCCTTTTGCATTTCCAGTAGCAATATTATGGGGACACCTAGTTACCCCACATCATTGCCGCAATTTGGTGCTATTACGGTGTTTGATTTTATCTCTTCTTATAGCTTTATCTCTTCTCTTAACTTTGATTCGTATTTCCCTTGTGGCTGACGATGTGAAATATCTTTTCGTGCCCTTGTTAGCCGTTTGTCTGTCCTCTTCAATGAAATGTCTCATGTCTTTTGCCAACTTTTAACTGAATTGTTTGGTTGGGTTTTTTTTTACTACTGAATGTCGAGGATCCTCTATACATCCTGAAAGTATATATGCAGAATCCTTTGTCTCCTGTGTTGTTTGCAAGTATTCTACCCCCATCTGTGGCTGGTCTTACAGGGTCATTTGCTGAGCAAACATGTTTCACTTTGCTGGAGTCTATCTAATTTATCTGTCTTAGGCTTATGACACTTTGGTGTTATGTCTGAGAGTCCTTCGCCAAGCTGTAGTTCCCCAAAATCATCTCGTATGTTTTTATAATTTTCTATATATGAGTATGTCCATGGTGCATGATGAGTTAATTTGTGTGAAAAGTCCAACATGTACATTGAGGTTCTCCTTCCTTCTTTTCTTTCCTTCCCTACCTTTCCCTTCCTTTTTCTTTTAACTTTTCTTTGGTTTTTTTGCGTATGAATACCTAATTACTCCAGTACCATTTGTTAAAAAGACTCCTTCCTCCATTGAATTTCTTTTGCACATTTGTCAAAAATCAGTTTGCCATCCTTGCGAGGGGCTTTTTCTTGGTTTTCCATCAATCTTTGTGACCGCCCTTTGGCCAGTAGCACACAGCCTTCATTACTCTAACTGCATAATAAGTCCTGGAATAAAGTAGTGATTCCTTCCATTTCTTTCTTCTCCTTCAAGATGTTTTAGCCATTCTATTTCTTTTGCTTTCTATATCAATTTTAGAATAAGCCTGGTATGCCTGCGAACTATCTTAAGAGATTTTGATAGGAATTGCATTATAACTACATATCATTTTGGAGAGAAATGACACTTTGACTGTGATGAATCTTCCACCCCATGAACATGGTCTGTCGCTCCATTTATTTAGCTCTCCTTTGATCGATTTCACCAACATTTTGTAATTTTCAGCATCCATGTTCTATACATCTTTTGGTGATTTACGCATGAACATTTCTTTTTTGAGAGATTGTAAATGGTATTGTACTTTAATTTTGCTTTCCACGTGTATAATGTTCGTATATAAAAATACGATTGCTTTTTATATGTTGATCTTATATTCAACTTTACTAAACTCTTTTACTCTCTTAGAAATTGCTGCAGTCTTGTTTTGTTTTTGGATATTCTTTGGTATTTTCTAGGCAGTCTATTATGCCATCTGCAAGCAAGTACAGTTTTATTACTTCCTTTCCAATCTGTATGCCTTTTATTTCCTTTTCTTGCCTTAATGTACTGCCTAGGGATTCCAGTACTGTATTGAAGAAGAGTGGTGAAGGCAGACATCTTTGTCTTGTTCCCAGTCTTACTAGGAAACATTCAGTCTTTCACCACTCGTGTGATGTTAGCTGCCAGTAGTTATTACAGATATTCTTTATCAAGTTAAGGACATTGCCCCATCCCTAGTTTTTCTGAGAGTTTTATCATCAATGGGTGTTAAATTTTCTCAAATGTTTTTACTGTACTAGTTGTTATTGCCACATGATTTTTCTGCTTTAGCCTTTTTATATTGCAGATTACATTGATTGACTTTGAGTATTGAACCAGCCAGACTTACATCTCTGGAACAGACCCTATATTCTACTTGCTAATATTTGAAGATATATTTTCATTTATATTTGTGAGGGATATTGGTCTATGGTTATAGTTATGTATCTTTTGTACTATTTTTGTCTTGTTTGGGTATAGGGTAATACTAGCCTCACAACATGAGTTGAGAAATGTTCTCTTCTGTCTTCTGGAAGGGAGTATGTAAAATTAGTGTTTACTCTTTACACATTTGGAAGAATTATCCATTCAAATTCTTTAGACTGGGGTTGTTTTTTTTTTCATGAGTTTTTATAAGCTGTTTTTAATGTTTTATTTATTTGTGAGAGAGCACAAGTTGGAGAGGAGCAGAGAGAGGGGGCAGAGGATCCGAACTGGGCTCTACGCTGAGAGCACCAAGCCCAATGCAGGGCTCGAACTCATGAATTGTCAGATCGTGACCTGAGCTGAAGTCAGACACTCAACTGACTGAGCCACTTAGGCACCCCTTCAGGAGTTTTAAAGTTGTGACTTCAGGGGCGCCTGGGTGACTCAGTCAGTTGAGCGTCCGACTTCAGCTCAGATCATGACCTCATGGTTTGTGAGTTCAAGCCCCACATCGGGCTCTGTGCTGACAGCTCAGAGCCTGGAGCCTGCTTCAGATTCTGTGTCTCCCTCTCTCTCTGCCCCTCCCCTGCTGGCTCTCTCTCTCTCTGTCTCTCTCTCTCAAAAACAAAAATAAGCAGAAAAAATTTAAAAACAATTTAAATCATGACTTCAATTTCCTTAACAGTTACAGGGCCATTCAGGTTAATTTATTTCATTTGGGGTGAGCTATGGTAGCCTGTGTAATCACCCTGCTTCATCCAAGTCATAGAGTTGTCTGGAGGATTTGACTACTATCCTGTGGTGTCTGCAAGGTTTGCAGTGATACCTTCTGTTTCATTCCTGATATTAGCAATTTGTGAATTTGTGCCTTTCTCTCTCTATCTCTTTTTTATCAGTCTTTCTAGAGATGTATCACTGTATCCGTCTTCTCAAAGAACAAACTCTTTTGTTTCATTTTTCTGTTGTCTTTCTGTTTTCAATTTTATTAATTCTGTCCTTATTTATTTTTCTCCCTTCTACTTACTTTGAGTTTATTTTTGCTTTTCTTTTTCCAGGTTCTTAAGATAGGGCCTTAGATGATTTCTGTGAAAGAGTTTCTCTTTTCTGGTGTAAGCAATTAGGCTACAAATTTCCCTCTTAGTGCTCCCTTTCTGACTCATTTTTATTCCATTCTACGTGTGTGTGTGTGTGTGTGTGTGTGTTTATTCTCCCCTTGAGGCTTCTTTGATCTTTGGATTACTTTAAAGAACTCGGTTTCTTTTCCAATAACTCCTTTGGTGAAGATTTTCAGGCACAGGAAGTTGGTTTACTATTTTTATGTATTCTATTTTATTATGTTCTTTTCAGCTGTTGATTTCATAGTAAGGGTGTGCTGGAAGGCAAGCTCATCTTTAGCCCAGAGCTTCGTCAGCTGACTTGTGTTGACATGGAAATATATGTGAGCCCCCCCCACACCCACACATGAATACACACACATGCCCATGATACACTTATACGAACACCGAATCGCCAGAGCTCATTTTCAAAAACAAGGCTAGGAGCAGACCCCGCGGTAAACAAGAAACATGAAAGGTAAGGTGTTTAGGAAAAAGGTATCAAGTCAGCATTGCATCTCTAAAAGAACTAGGTCAAACCAGAAACCTCCAGCGGAAATATCAGAAACATTTCAGAGTCTGGGTTGATGGTAGACGAGGTATGTTTCTGGTATATTGGCAACACCTGCCTTCAAAATCCATCCCCCTCCTCCACTCCCCACCATCACTGCCCCTATCATGACAGGTCAGTCATCCGGCTTCGAAAAATTAAAAGGAAACAAAGACATTACATTTAATACAACTTTGGAATGGAAATTCCAGGAACTAACAATGTATCACGGTGAAAGAAAGCTTCATGGTGCAAAGCCATTCAGCGCAAGACAGATAATTATGCCCTTTTCGAATGGTATGTGCTAAGGGGTCATAGATAAATTGTATTTATGCAATATTCATAAACATATAAGTCTTTCTCCATCCATCTGATAACTATTTCTGTTTTCCTGTTTTTATGCTTTTACTTCTTACATTTCAATCTATCTGGAACTTTCTATGGTTGTAGCTTGAGAACAACTTTACATATCTGGCGGTGCCTAAGGTTCCTCATCAACTGAGCCATGAAATTAGGTCTTTGGGCTCTAAACTTCAAATGCACAGTGAGGGAGGCAACTTCAAAGGTACCCAATCAGCTTAGACCAGGGTTTCTCAACCTTGGTGCTATTGCCACTTGGATAACTTCCTTTCCTGGGAGTCTATTCTGTTTGGCAGCATCCCTGGCCTCTATCTGCTAGATATTAAATGGCTTCCTCCCAGTTGTGATAACCCAAAATGCCCCCGGACATTGTAAAATTTCTCCCGATGAGAGTAACTTGTTGACACATACGCCTTCTTATCCCCTGCTCTGGATGCCGTACAAAGCCGTGATGCCTGCTGCCATGGCAGCCATTTTGCAATCACGAGGAATGATTCTTCAGAGGTGCTGAGGCTGGTACAAGAGACAGAAAGGGCCCTGGTTCTTGATGACATTGCTGAGTTGCTGCATCCACCCTGGCATCATCTTCCTCTGGGAAATTAACAACGTGCCATGACTTAAGCCACTTTAGTTGTTACCTGCAGCCAAGAGCATCCTCGTGAATCCACGGATCACCTTATTCTTCTGCTTAAAAGCTTTCGCTTCTCCATTCAGGATGAATTTCCTTAGCTTTACCTCCCTCTCCTGCCTCATCGCCCACGGCTCCTGCCAGGACACACTTGCTCCTCGTGAGCCATAATCAGTCCTCTGAACCAGTCCCAAGGCTCTCTGTCTCCTGATTTCTACACACGTGGTCCCCAGATGCCACGTTCTCCCTCCTCTCCTCTCTGTTCACTCCTACTCACCTTTCCAGACTTAGCCCGTGTCGTTACCTCTTGGAAGTCTTCCCTGAACCTCCATGTGGTGATATGGAAACGAGGACCCCAAGTTGTTTAACACCCCTCCATCCATTTGAAGGAGATTACATGTTTCCTTAGGCAGGATTTGGACCTTTGTGACTTTTTTTTTTTTAATGTTTTATTTATTTCTGAGAGAGAGAGACAGCATGAGCAGGGGAGGGTCAGAGAGAGAGGGAGACACAGAATCTGAAGCAGGCTTCAGGCTCTGAGCTGTCAGCACAGAGCCCGACGCGGGGCTCGAACCCACAAACCATGTGATCATCACCTAAGCCAGTCGGACGCTTAACCGACTGAGCCACCCAGGCACCCTGGACCTTTGTGACTTTTCATTCTCTGACCACCAGAGTGGTGTGCTGATTGACTAGCTCAGGCGGCGTGTTATTCACAGACACGCAAGGTGGCTTTTTAAAGAAGTTTTTATTTAAATCCCAGGTAGTAACATTAGTTTCAGGGGTACAATATAGTGATTTGACACTTCCATACATCACGGGGTGCTCATCGCAAGTGCCCTCCTTAATCCCTATCACTTATTAACCCATCCCCTCCATTCACCTCCCTTCTGGTAGCCCTCAGTTTGTTTGAGCAGAGGGGAAAAAGAGACAGAGAGGGAGAGAAAAAGCGAGAGAGCATGAGGGAGACAAGGTGATTTTTGTGGTCAGGACGCACAGTGTGTGAGATGAGCTAGCCAGAACTGAAGGCACTGGGCAACCCAACTCAACCCAGGGAGAGGAAGTTGCTCATTTTTCAAGCCGCAAACCCTGACAGCTCTGCCTCTTACTCACATCCCCCGCTCCGAATCACCTGGTGGTCCAGAATGTGCACTATTGCATAAGCATCCCCTACACCTGGCATTCGCCCCCCCCCCCTTTCCCTGGATAACCTCCACTCATCCCCCGGGTCCCCCTTTGACACCACCTCCTCTAGGAAGCCTTCCCTGCCTCTCCAAGGCTGATGTGTCTAGAGCCTGTCCTTCACATCACATTTAACCCACTGCCTCCGAAGGTCCATTTCCACATCAGTGAGCCCGCAAGCATCCCAAGGGCAGGGAATGCTTTGTTTTCTTTTTGAATACCCAGCACCTGGAATCATGCCGGGGCTGGCTGCAAAAATAAATGTTCATGGCATACTTGGGCCCGTGGCGGGGCCGAGTATTTTTTGCTCTTGTCCTTCATTCAAACATGTATTGAGATCTGCCCACGTACTGAGGGACAGCTTCCTGCCTTGCGTTTGTTTTCCTCCCGCCATCCAGGCACCCAGAGCCAGCAGCTACAGGGCACTGTAGCTGTTCTAAGTGTCTAACTCCTGTACGTGATTTCATGCTCGTTACAAGTCAGGGAGGTTGGTGTTGTAATTATCTGCAGTGCGCATAGGGAAACTGAGGCACCAAAATTACATGGCCCCTGTTTCTGGGGTCTGAGTTGGAACCCTACAGTCAGACTCCAGAGCCCATGATATTCATCCCCACACTGCCTGCCTGCCTGCCTCTGACTCACCTCGACAAACACAGAGGCCGGACCCCACCCAAAGAGCTCGTTTCTATAGGACTGAGCGGGGCCTAGGGTACTGCACTTATCATGAGCCCCACGTGGTGCAGTTTCCACACCGACCCCCCACCCCCCACAACGAAAGCGTAGCTGAGCCCTGTGAGCATCAGGAAGTGGCCAAAACTCTAGCAGATCTGGAACCCGATGTGCCCGTCTCCCCGCATCACAAACACATCCTGTACTTACTCTTCTCCAAACTCCTGTGACCTCTGCCAGGAATGCTATCACCTCCTACCTGCCCGCCCCACCCACGTGCGTTTGAGGAGCCATGAGGGGGTGAGAAGAGGGTGGACTTCCTGCTCGGAATGAGCTGGCAAATGCCCCGAGCACCACCAGGGACATTCCCCACGAGGCTCCTTCCAGAGGCCCTGGAGAAGCCAAGAGCCCTGCAGCCTCTCAAGTGTCTGTTGGGTCTTCGGCACTGCCCGAAACCTTCGGAGGCTCCCTCCAGAACCATCCACGCTGTCAGAGCTCCAGTCCTCTCACTGCGGCCTGTGGCCGTCCCTCTGAAGCTCCTCACGGACAAATCCTGGGGGACTCTGGCAGGGCTTTGCTCCACCTGGGAACAGGTGGGCCCGGGGAGAGCAAGGCAATGGCAGAATCAGGGGTGGCCCCAGTCGGCTCCCTGTGCTTCCCCGACTCTCAGTGTGAAACTGTCTTACCAGGTTCATGTGTGGTCAGATGGGCACGGCAGGCTTCAAAGGAAAAGGGCCTCAACCGGGGAGTCGGTGATTTCATCGTCACCCAAGGGTGGTGGGGGCCATACGATGATGCGGTTGGCAGCCCAGGGCAACGTGCCTCTTGGAGCTTTGCCATAGAGCAGGTGGGTCTACATGTGGGGGCTTTCCCAGCAGTGTCGTCAATGGAAGCCAAATAGAAAAGGTACCTCTCAGCAAGCCTCATCAAAGAGAAGTTTCTGGAAAGTTAACAGGACTCCTGGTGGTGAGAGTCTTCAAGGGGAACCCAAGAGTGTGGGGTGGGTGAAGGTGAGATGGAAAATCAGGCTGGGGATTTCCCCCAACCAATACCATGTACTCAAACTATCGCTGTGCAAAGCATCTCACAGAGGGAGGCCCTGGATAAGATCCATTTAATTATATCTCGTACTTTAGTGGCTCAAGAACCTAGGCAGGATTTCTTTGCTTTGGTGGGGGGAGAGAGAGAATCCCCAGCAGGCTCCACACCATCAGTGAGAGCCTGATGCAGGGCTCAAAATCGAGAGTGGGGTGCTTCACTGACTGAGCCACCCAGGCACCCCATGAGCAAGGTCTCTTCTTCATGTGGTTTCCACAGAGACCCCTGAGTGTTGTTGAGCTGGTGCATGGGTCACTCTGAGCAGCTTCCCTCCCATGTCTGGTCCTCAGCAGAGAAGGCTGGACAGTTGAGCTCAGTTGGAACTCCCAGCCATCACATGTGCAGCCTCACCAGCATGGTGGCCGCATGCAGTTGGGCTTTGTAAGTAATGGTTCAGGGCTCCCAATGAGGATGATCCAAGGGACCCCGTTGGAGGCAGCAAGGCTTCTTATAACCTAAAAATCCCAGAATGTCACTTCCAGTGCATTCTGTTGTTCAGGCAAGTCACCAAGACCAGCCCCCATGCAAGGAGGTGCGTTAGACTTCACCTCTCAATGGAAAGAGCAGTAAAACATTTTCAGCCATATTTAACCTCACATATTACAAGAGTTAGGAAGCACTTGCTAGGCTCATAGTGGGGATTTTTTTACTCCACACGTTTGTTGGCTTCCTAGTATGTTCTGGGCACTGTTCTGGGACCTAGAGAGATAGAGACATGAACAATACAGAGAATGGCCCCTGTCCTCATGGAGGCTATAGTCTGGAACAAAGTCTAACAAATAGTTACATGGTGCCTAACATATAGTAAATGTTGGCTACTCGTATTGTGATGAACAAAGAAGTCACTGTTGGAAAAAAATGTTACCACAAGTGGGGAAATGCCTTGGGACCAAAAGAAAACAATCAACAAAGAGCCGGACATTTTCAAGAGGGTGAAGTCTGAGCCAAGGAGGGGTGGTAATGACTGGGACAGAAGGAGGCGAGAAAGCGTGCATGCAAATGGAAGCAGCGTGTGTGGTGGGGTGCAGTGGGCCAGTGCAAGCATCACCGAAGGAGGCTGGCCTGGGATGGATCGCCCAAGGCTCTGAATGGGGACAGTCACCCTCGTCCCACTGGGTCCACCTTCTGCCGTCCACCTGCATGGGCTGCATCAACAGCCCCTCTAGCTCCCTTGCTGGCACAGGGGAAGGCTCCAGCAGAAGTTTGGTGGAGTGGGAGGGGAGGACAAAGAGGCTGGAGTATTTACTCCGCTGGTCCCCTCCCTGCTGGGCAAGGAGTGGAAGGGATTACTTCCTCTGCCGAAGGCCACATCCCCTGTGAAGCAGCCAGCCCTCTCCTAGGGCTCTAGGCTCTCCCGGGCCTTCAGTGGCTCTTCCTCCTGTGCCTTCCGTCCTGAGATTGGTGGCCGTTTCCCACTACTGCTAGAACAGGAATACTTCACCACTGCCGTTTGCCTTCCTTACACTCTGCCCACACCTTTGGGAAAAGTCCTTTCCTCCAATTGTCCTCAGTCACCCTGTCGAGAGGGCCATGTGTCTCTTACCGGGATGACCCTGAATGATAGCACTCTACCAACTAGGACAGGACCTGGGGGCTCTACCTCAGGAACAGTTCCACCCAGCGGTGTGCTGGTAAATTTTAACAACCTGCTCTCCAGAGGAAAAAGCCCTGGTTTGTGGTGTTTGTCAACTTCTGAGGTGTAAATACTTTCACCAGGGCTGATTTCAAGCTACCCTCATGACAGCAACCAGCCCGTAAAATTCCTAAAAACGTAGTGCAAGCCGATAAGAACCAGCCCCGTCATACCTCTGCCCAGATCAAAGGCCAGCTCTGGGTCTGCTTCTCCACCACCAAGCCACCCCAGCCAGACACAGGCTGGAAGTTCCAACTGAGAGATGGAGGGGTGGGGGGTTGGGGGGAGTGTCTGGACATCGTCAGCCTCCTCATCCTGCCCCTTAACCCAGGACTCTCTTCCTCCTGAGAGAAGAGAAAAGAGATCCTCAGACGGCCCTTGAGTTCCTGCCCTCTTGGAATTTCTAAAGCAGAGTAAGGATTAAATGTCCAAGAGGTTTATTGGGGGAAATGCCTGAAAGGCTAAAGGGAGTGGGAGCAGGGGTCGGCTGGGAGAGCCCTTAGGCCACGATGCACATACTTCCACCAGGAGACACAACGGTGATTCCATTGACCCGGAAGTTGAGGCGACCACCTGGCCACTTTGGGAACCCCTTACCTCTGTATCAACAGACAAAGAAGGGAGTCACTGAGCTGGCTGGGTGATTCATCCTGACCACCAAGAGGAAGCTGATCTGCTACTATACAGGAGAAGAAGGAAAGAATGTGTCTGGAGTACAGGAGCCCCTTCGGGGGTCTCCTACCATGTATCACCATGTCCTGTGATTCAAGTCAGCAGGAAAACACAACAACTTTCAACGAGTTTCAAGCAGAGACACTAATGGTCCAGGTTTTGGGTATGAAGATGCGGATCACCCACCAGACAAAGAACCATGACCCACTGAGGGGCTTGCTGAGGGCAAAGGGAATATGGAACAGGCCGTGGAAGAAGGTAGTTGTAGATAACAAGCTATGACCATGTGACCAGAGACATGAGAACTGTCATTATTACGAGTATCTCTTCCTTATTTTGTTATGAATGTGTGTATACATATATATTAAGCAAATATTTGTGTTTTCTTCCCTCTCTTATTCTCTTTTAACACAAAGTGTATTAATAATAATTAACTGTACATCACATTTTCAAGTGTATCAAGGCAAAAAACAAATATCACCCAGAGACTTTGAACCTGTGTGGGGAGAGGGTTGGCACATGTGCCATTGTATGCACGATGGTTGTATCACGTCTGGTAGAAGTACAACTTTATTATTGTCAATGCATGCATGTTTGCTATCATAAATGTATGTATTAATAAATGTACAATATACCTTACACATATACCTCGAAACTAAAAGTGAGACCAAAGAAAGAAAGCTAGGAGGGGACATTGGTCATGAGTATTCAGGCCTCAGCCAAGTGGAAGTGAAAAATGGCCAAGCACTCTTTCTTCTCTTTGGTAGAAGTAGGAAATGTAACCTGTAAACTCATGTTCCATAGAAGTGACAGTGAGAGTCCTTGACTTCTGTCTCCAAATCTGGAAATCAGGGAAGGAAGGTTTTCTTTCTGAAATCAACTAGCAAACTTGCCGTGTATAGGAAGGGGTCCATGGGGCTGGAGCCAAGGGCTGCCTATAAATAGCAGGACCGGGTGTTTGGGTACCCATTTCACCTTCCAAGCAAAATGGACAACCAGGTGCAATGCTCAAAATTCTGCTCACCGAAAGGATTTCGCTCCATCTATGTCACTCAGGAATGTCCCAGAGAAGGATGCTACCACTTGTGAGTGGTACCTGCATGTCATGAATAACCAAAGAAGAGGCAGGGGAATTTAGAGTTCTATACCCTCAGCTTCCTTGAGATCTTCCTGTATATCCCTATTCCAGTCTTCAGAATCCCATTCCATCCCAACCAATGCTCTCCTTTAACAAAAGATACCTTGCAATACTGTGGACTTGATTTACATTGCAATTCAATCACTTGTAGGTTGAGAGCTGGTCTAGTGTTCAGAAATCTCAGCCCTGGGGCTATAGGAAATGGGGTTTCTTTAAGGACAGAGAAGTTTTTGGGTCATTTACGCAGAACTTGACCTGGCAACTGGAAGCCCGGAGTTCATCCTTTTCTTTGTCCCCTTTCTCATTATACACCCTAGTTTGGCTAAAATGTCCCAAGATACCAAACACATGAACACCCAGAACTTTACCTGTATAAGTATTGGATTAATAATCTACATTAGCAATGTTTCGTGCATCTCTACCACCACATCAGGCAATGCCCTCTTTGCCGCTGAAGATAGAGTCATCAATGTCTTTAATCATATTGAAGAACCAATTTTGGAAAACCCAGTGCCAATTCAGAAAACTCTTCCCTAAGATTCTCTTCTTTGACAACAACTGCTATTATCAAAATCTGTATATAAGTCAGGGTTCTACCAGAAGGATAGAGGAGATAGATAGATGGATAAATAGGTGGATAGATAGATAGATAGATAGATAGATAGATAGATAGATAGATAGATAGATAGATAGACTTATTGCAAGAAATTGTCTCACAGAATTCCAGGTATAGACCAGGCAAGCACAGCCCCACTGGAAAGTCCATCAGGTAATCACAGGTGGGAGACTCCAGCAGAAGGTAACTTTCCAGCCCACAGGCCAGGTCTCTTCTTCCTCAGGGAAGTTTTAGTCCTCCTTTCAGATCTTTCAACTGATTGGACAGGGCCCATCAGATATATCAAGGATTATCTCCTTTGTACAAGTCAAACTACCGTAGGTGTTAATTACACTTACATCCCCTAGATTAGTGTTTGACGGAGTAACTAGGTACTACCACCTAGCTAAGCCAACACATAACACTGACCATCATGAGGTATAATTAAAGTACAATAATGCATACATGTTTAGAGTGTACTATTTGTTCCTTTCGACACATGCATAAACTCATGAAACTATCACCAAAGTCAAGATAGCAAAGTTTTTACCGCCCCGTAAGTTTCCTTGTTTCCCTCTGTAATCGGACTCTTCCTCCACCCTCATTCCAGGCAACACTGATCTTCTATCCCTGTAGATGAGTCTGCGGGTT